>NC_081547.1:301101-484543 GCF_901000735.1 Corylus avellana
ATACCATCCTGAATAGACAACGGATCTCCACTACTAGCTTTTAGAGCAAAAGAAACCATATCCTCAAAGCCATACCTCTTTGTTGCTTTTCGATCACGTTTCTCTTTGCTTCTTGTTAAAGAATAAGACTTTTCTCGGTGCTATAAGTCTCTTGAAGATTTTCTGTCATCGCATTCATCCGTGAGTGAACACTGTTCATCAAGCTCCACCTCCACGAATTGTTTCTCTTTCTAAACTGTACTTTCAGAAAGCTCATCTAAGTTAACAAACCCAGACTTCTTCGGTTCCTGCTCTGTAACTTCAGGTTCTGAACTTGACCCATCCTTGTACATAGCACACTCATTAAAAGTCACATTCCGACTTCTAATGATCTTCCGATTTTGATCATCCCAAAATCGATAACCGAAGGCCTCATCTCCATATCCAATGAAGAAACACTTACTAGATTTACCATCTAGTTTACTCATAGCATTAGACTCAACATGGACATACGAAGCACAACCAAAAACTTTCAGATGTGAAAGATTTACCTCTTTTCCACTCCAGACTTCTTCCGGTAGTCTATAGCTCAGGGGAACGGAAGACCCCCTATTTATCAGGTATGCAGTAGTGCTCACTGCATCAGCCCAGAAAGTCTTTGGTAACCCAGCATGCAATCTCATACTCCTAGCACGCTCATTGAGAGTCTTGTTCATGCGCTCAACGCCATTCCGCTGCGGCGTTCCCGGGATAGCTTTCTCCATTCTAATCCCATTCACTGCACAAAACTGTTTAAACCTCCTGTCTTCGTATTCTCCTCCATTGTTTGATCTCAAACGCTTGAGCTTCAAGCCCGTTTCAGTCTCAACCATGGCCTTCCATTTCTTAAAAGTCTCAAATACATCAGATTTACTTTTCAAGAAATAAACCCATACCTTCCTACTTGAGTCATCAATAAATGTGATGTAATACCGCGAGCCTCCAAGAGATGCCACTGGTGCGGGACCCCACAAATCCGTATGTACCAGCTCCAACTTTCCAAGCTTAGGTGCTTTGCCAACTTCCGCGAAACTCACCTTCTTCTGCTTCCTTAGGATGCAGCCTTCACATAAATCAGACTCAACTGACTTTAACCCCAGTAGTTTCCCTTTTGACATAAGTACCTTCATCTCTTTCTCACTCATGTGCCCAAGCCTTAGGTGCCATAGTTTTGAGTCAGCAGTCGTATCTACAACAGCATCTGTATCAGCATCTGTCATATAGAGAGTACCCGTCTTATGACCATTAGCCAAAATCATGGCTCCCTTGCTGACCTTCCACTTTCCACCGTGGAAATGAATTGAATGCCCTTCCTCATCAAGTTGTCCTACTGAAATCAGATTCTTCTTCAGCTTCGGAACATGCCTGACCTTCTGTAGCTTCCATACCGAGTCACTGTGAACTCTAATGCGAACATCGCCTAAGCCCACAACATCCAGCGCCGTTCCGTCAGCCAAATACACCTTCCCGAAATCTCCACCAATATAGTTCTCGAGAATTTCACGGATCGCTGTCGTATGAAAAGATACTCCTGAGTCTAAGATCCAAGAATCAAGGGGACTGTCAACTGAAAGAAGTAGGGCATCATATACTTCTTCTGTCACTACGTTTGCATAATCATTCTCAGTCTCCTTCCGCAGTTCCCTGCAATTCTTCTTGTAGTGGCCAGTCTTGCCACAGTTCCAACACTCAGGTTGTCGGTCGAATCTAAATTTGCTTCTCCCTTTTTTGGAATTTGATCTGCCTTGACCAGAGTTTCTATCTTGTCCTCTGCCCCGAGTCTCGAGGTTTAAAGCAGCACCAGAACAAGAGGCTTCACCCGCATCTCTTCTGCGAACCTCTTCACTGAGAATCAAATCTCTGACGTCTTCATAACTCAGTTTACTCTTTCCTACAGAGTTACTCACAGCCATCCTCACTGCTTCCCAGCTATTTGGCAAAGATGCCAAGACGATCAACGCGCGAACCTCATCATCAAAATTAATTTCCACCGAGGATAATTGATTTGTGATGGTGTTGAACTCATTAAGATGATGTGCCACCGAAGCTCCTTCCGCCATCTTTAGGTTGAACAATTTCTTCATCAGATGCACCTTGTTGTTAGCCGATGGCTTCTCATACATGCTTGACAAAGCCGTCATTAGACCTGCTGCAGTCCTCTCCTTTACAACGTTGTGTGCAACTGATTTTGACAGTGATAACCTGATAACTGCTAGGGCTTTACGATCAAGCAGAGCCCACTCGCTATCATCCATGTCGTCAGGTTGTTCTTCCAAAAGAGGTTGATGAAGATCCTTCCCGTAAAGAATATCTTCAATTTGTACCTTCCAAAACCCAAAATCTTTGCCGTCGAATTTCTCGATTCCCATCTTTCCTTCTTCACCTGCCATCGCTCCCACTCGAACCAAAAGCTCTGATACCAGTTGTTAGGAAATTAATCCTATTTCCCAAGACCCGTGAGATGCGAAAAATAAGAAGAATGCGGAATAACAAAGATAAGCAATCACACACGACACAAAGATTTAAGTGGTTCGGCTTAACAAGCCTACATCCACCGGCGGAGACGACCCGGAGAAAATCCACTATCAAAAGATGGAGTACAAAAATAGTAGAAATAAAATCACTCAGATCCCAAAGCCCCAATACACCCAAATCTCACTATCACACAAGAGAGATTATTCCTAAAATAGAATACAAAAGACAGATGTACAAACTCTTCTTTTGCTGGAACAGATGGCGGCTGATCTCTATTTTCTTCTCTCACTCTGCAGCATCATTTTTCTTCTAATCACTTGTTTTTGGCTCCTCCAAAAAACCACCAAGAAGAAAACACCCTTGCTGCCCTTGTACCTCCTTCTCTCAAATTCTCTCTTTTTTCTCCTCCCTTTGGTGCTTCACGTTTTTGGCACACACACAAATTCACCTTGTGCTTTGTTCCTTATATAGAAGCTTTAACTCTCCTTTTACATATTGGTCTAGGACTCCTACTATAAGTCAAACAAGGAGTCTAATTACACATAGGAAAAGGACTCCAAAACAAACTTGGAAAAAAGTCTCCTAAACCCAAAAGGAGTAGAGAACTAGTGGGGCCCACGTGTGATGGGTGACAAGTCACACCTAACATAATCAACTGAGTACGTACTTTTCGCATATATTTAAAAAACAATATTTGAATGCAACTTGGTATACCTTATATTTCTTCTAACACCTCAAATAGACTTTAATTTTGAAGAATAGTATTTACTATGTCAATAAAAATAAATAAAAAAATAAAAAACTTGTTGAAAAATCATTAGAAAAGTTGCCATAGTAAGAAGCACTTTCCAAGAGATTACTCTCCAAACACTAGTTTCCACCTCAGCCATTGTAATTCTGGAAAGCTGCAACTATTTCAAAGCAATGTGACTAGAAATATCATCTACTCATACGACAACATAAATAAAACTGATCAGGTCAGCTATGCGGCAACACACAATTTTTCTCTCAAAATTTCACAAAGAAACCTAGGGATTGTATTGTTTTGAAAAATTAATGGAAAACAAAAATAAAGTTGAAAGGTATATATGAACGATCTTCTCCCTTAAAACTAGATATATTTCCATTTGCAATTCCCTAACTCATAATAAGTACTCTACATATTTGACAAATTTATTCCTGGAAAAGCCCAGTAAAAAGGTAGGTAGATATAGCACTCCAAATTATATGAGTGGAGAGACTTACCAATTTTTTTTTACTTGTCCCCCAAAAAGAAAGATCATACATATGAGTGGCTGCAAACTAGCGTATCTGCTCAAGAAAGGAGTGGTTGTAGAAGTTATTCGATCCCAGAGCCATCAGTCTCGTTGCCGAGTTACAGAAATTCACCTTATTTTTGGGCAAATATACACATCTCCTGTGGAATTGAAGGAAGTCGTACAAACTATTTTGAAAAATGTTATTTCCATAATGTATATATATCCATTACAATAGATATTATACTAACGAGTCAATTCGATCGCTTTATTTTTCCTTACTTATGGCAATAATAATGATGTAAACATTTTACCAAATGAAGCACGTAATATTTACTAGTTGAATTTCCATCCTAAGCTTGTTCTTGATATACCCCACTAAATATTTTCCCTTTCCAATTTACCCCGGACTTCCAACCCCACCGTCCTCCTCGAGCCCGTCGTTAATGCAAATCAGTGAAGAGTAGTAATCAGAATCATCAGGCTCGTCTTTAGTGTCAATATGAAAGCACGCGCACCACTGCAGAGATGTGAAAAAGGCAGTTGCAATACTTTGAAAGAGCAATGCAGCCGCACCTTCAATCTTTCTGGATGGAGAACTGCAGCCAGGGCTCGAAAATGTATGGACCCTCGGCTCAATCAGGCTTGCTTTACAATAGCACAAGTTGGTGCAGCTCACGCAGGTGGAAGTATCGCCCATTGGATTGGAGTGAAGATAGATGTCTCTAGCGGCACCTAGAGTGGTGGGATAGGATTTTAGGGGTATTAATTAACAATTCCCAATTGTAGTATTTTAATGATTTTGGCTTGCTTGGGTTGGAGGATTATATATATATATATATATATATAGAGAGAGAGAGAGAGAGAGAGAGAGAGAGAAGAAAACGATATATGGCCGGGATCGAAAGGGACTATATATATATATATATATATATATTGCTCTATGCATGCATGTATTTAGTGGGCAAGGATCACCTATCTCTCTGTTTATAGGATTTCCCAACGTAAGCGTGTTATGGCACGACGTGAAAGGGAAGCATTTTGTTCCTATTGGATTGATTGGCTCCGTTGTATTTTACATGGCGTTCATTGCAGCAGACATTTGGTTAGGTAACATCGTTATATTGCACATGATCCATGAATTTCTATTTAAAATCTATATACAATCATCTTGATGGTGACTGCTACTCTCTAGAATCTTGTTTTATTTCTTTATATATATATATAATGATCAGGAAAATCCAACTCTTTTAAAGCTAGCTACGGTCATGATGCACTACCCCACCTGGAAATTAAACCCCTGCATATAGAGGATGAATCGATGGTAAGGGAATTATGTTCAATCATTGGCTATGGTCCTATGGAGAATTGGATTTCATGCGTGCGCTTCAAGTTGCGAGTGGTTAGTGTAAAGAATCAAGAAAGGGATATAGAGCTTAATTATTTTCAGCGTTGTGTGTAAAGTATTTACGCAAGAATCTGACACCACGAATTTTGGCTAAGGAAAGACTAGTATGAAGCAATACCTTTCCCACAAAGTGATTTCAGAATCCAAGCGCGCAGCATAAACGACTAATAATTAGCTATTGCAATTATTGAAGTGAATACAAAATTAAGGATCTTCTTTAATTGTAATTGTAAGGTACGTCAAAGGGTATATATGGTTGTCAACAAAGGAGATTATGGTGGTGATTTTTGGAATCCGCTAGCTATTAAAGTCTCTAGGATGATTAACGAGATGCACAAAAGGATCAGATCCTTTCATAAATCATAATATTGTTTAAGATAATGCATAATTGATGTACAACAAAGGCATCAGACCACATGTTTAGAGAGGATAATTAGGAATTTTCATCTTCATTGCCCATCATGATCAATAATACGTCAATTTTTATATTGTCAATTTAAAGTATAGGATTAAGAATTGTGAGATAGATATACAATTAAGCATGTTTTGGAGTAATCATATTTCAATGATTCGTTTTTGTTTTGTATGTATGTATAAGAAGCTCACAGGATATATGACACGTGTTTTTAAATTATTCTTCAGCCAATTGCATTATTGCAATATGTCACTTTTAGGACTTAGTCTATTCCCAGACAAGTTATAACTGGTCGGTTGGAGAAAACTCCCATGAATCGCGCGACAAAGAATGAAAGGAGCAGCCGATTGGTTGGACCGTGCGGGCCATATTTGCAGAGTGGAATTTGGCAAATAATGAGAAAGTCAGAATGCTAGATTTCTAGTATCTTTCTTCTTTTATTTTTTAATCTCGATCTCTTCATTTGGTTGGAGATGAGTTTGACATGGGTCGAGTGAAAATATTATTAGTGATTTTCTCTAAACTAATAAACACTGAACATTACACCAATGGAAAAATAATTAGGCTCTCTTCCAATCATTCCATCTCTATTGTTTATTTATTTTTCCAATAAATATTTACTGATTTTTTCACTAGAAGCAGCCAAACTCATCAGAAAAGTACTGTAGCTTAGTTTGTTAACATTTTTTTCTTAGAAAAGAAAAGAAAATATGTTAGCAAATAACCTAAATACAAAACACTCTTAAAAATACAAAAATAGTTTTCACATTTATATTTCATGATAACATTTTTTTCAAACTAAAAATAAAAAATAAGAGAAACTTCACTTAATCCCATGAATTGTCGTTGCTTTTGCAATTACTCCCCATAAACTTAAACGAACTCTCAATTTAGTTTATTAATCTTTCAATTGTTTTCAATTTCACCCATCCATTATGATTTTTTGTTAAATACTATCAAAAATTTTAAAATACCCCTATTTTTTAAAAAAATTATATATTAAAAATTTTTCAGAGATTCATGTGTGAGAATTTTTGTAAATTTCATTCTTAAATCCGGACTAACGCCTAAATCCTTGAAATTGTAATTTTTTTTAAAAAAATGAAAAATTAATACACTAAGTTGAAAGTTTTTTAAGTTTATGAGAGTAATTACAAATGTGATAAAAGTTCAAAAATGTTAAATAAATTTTTCTTAAAAAAAAAAAAAAAAAATAGTATCAAAAACACGTTAACAAACAAAGCCTTCGTCCACTTGAGTTGTAGACTTGTAGTCTTCTAAGCTTGTGTGCCCAGTTGGGCTGGAAATGTTGGGAACCAAGTACGAAGCCCAATCTTCCTACGAGCCCAAGATTGTCAAATACAAGCCCAAGGTTGGGAATTGGATGGACTAGTCTTCGTCCACCACAATGCTAACTATTCAAGACCGACACCCACTGCCACTGGACCAATAAACCACTCATTGAAGGCGAAACCCAAGTCCATGCCATATGTTTCTTCAAAAACAGACTCATTTATGATCTCTTTGACTTTCTTTCCCATCAAATATCAATCTCCAAATTAACCTCAATCATTCAAATTATTGCTCCTTCATCACGTTATTGCCTTACACAATACACAGCTTCCTAACTCTTCATTGCATACTTGACAAGAAAAATCAACAGTCTTTCCGCCGACAATTGCAGGCCGGGAGGACAGGTGCATGGTCATTAAACACCATTCTTCTGTATAGATCCTTCCACGCAGTTCAAGCAAAGAGTAGCTTTCAGAAATTACATTATACTCAGACAAGAAAATAAAGTTAAAGCCCCACGTACGTCTCTTAATTTGTATAAAACGGACTCTATTGCTATATTAATCAAATCATTAAATTCATATTTTTTTTAAAAAAAAATAAGCAGATTTTTAAACATGTTGTATGAATTGATGAGCGATGAATTTTCGTTTAGTAAATATGGATTAATTCTGAAGAAATATATAATAGTGGGAAAAAGGTTGTACCATGCATGCATATGAATTTTCTTTTAGTCTTGAATTAAAAGCAACTCCAATTTTGAGTCTAATCTAATAATTGAGGACAGAGAAGATAACTTATCACGTCATTCTCTTGTTGCTTCTTTTTTTTTTTTTACTTGTTCTCTTGTTGCTTTTCAGTTGCTAGATCTTTGACTGATTTGCTTGTAATAACTTTCAGTTCTTAATGCAAAAAAAAAATTACTTATTCATAAAAATAAATAAATAAAAGATTTCATGTCATTCTTTGTGTGAAGATGGATCAAGTTAAAGGCTTAATGCCTCAACACGTACGTTTACATCTATTTTCAGCGTATGAAAATTGTAATAGGTAAGTCATTTGTAGATATTATTATATATTTATATTGCTTAGTGGCCTCATGGCCGAGGGCTGAGATTTCAAGAGAAAATTTTGATGGGAGCTTAGTTGTCCAAGTAAGTCTTATATAGATGAGTCTCATAAAAACTCTCTCATATTTATTTATGAAATTACTAATAATTCGAACACTAAAATTACTAAAAATTTACATCTCACTGCTGATCATGCATATTTTTATTGGATTGCGCCTATAGGTTGACATAGTTTGTAATGTTAGAAATTCTAGTACAAAAAATAGAATAAAGTATATATTCTTCTAGCTAGCTAGTCTATACGACTTGATGATCTAATTAGCTTGAGTTTTATAATATTTTTATAAAGGGTAGGATAGAGACACTTTTTCAAATTAAAATTATTTATCACAATATTCCTTCCATGCATGCATCAAATTAAGAATAATATACCTACTTTTAATTGACAACCACTATTAGGGCTCTAATAAAAAGTCCATATTATTTTGATCGATCTACTATTTATTAAGTAGCCATTTTTATTATCACTCATAATTAAAATAAAACTCGATCGTATTGCATGCATGCTCAATTGTGGATATATATACATGCACGCAAAGGATGGCGGGAGAGAGGTACACAATCTTCTCAAAGTATAAGTTGGAATATATATATAGACCAAGAAATCTGAACTTCCACTTTACCAACCGAAAGAATTCCAGCTGACAAATCTTTTTGACTCCATCGTTCAATCATCGGCTTTCGGCTACACATAAATTCCTTTACAAGAACATGCCTAATTCTCTTTTTGCCTTTCCCGCTGCGTTTTTCAAGTATTCTCGATCTTCTTCCTTTTAGAATATAGGCCGCCATTATTGTCTTTGGTCAACCTCCGTGAACAACGTCGATCCTTTGGCTCCATATATTTCTTCTGCACCAGCTAGCGTACGTGCCTCCATTATATATATATATATATATATATATATATATATATATATATATATAACGCTAGCTGTTTCTTTTGGTCAAATGTTTCATTTTAAAATTGTCGTCTTCTTCTTCTTTTGCTGCATGTTGCCCATCTTCCAAATTAATTTCACAGAACCCTCATCCAATTCTGACTATCACACCTTTTAGTGCTAACCAATTTCACTGGTAATGAACATTTTACAATATAAATATATAATAGCCAGACATAATTAGTGGTATGTGTCAAAAGTTCTCAACTGAACTTCTTGTAATTCGGGGCAAATTTATAAGTCATGTATGCAAATGGTTAATCATCTGGATGATTAAATTTAAATTATTACTTATTTTAAAAGTTTAACTTAATAAGATTTATTAATTTAATAATTTAATTAATACTTTAACACTCACATTCACACATGGTTTCAAACTTCTTCTCAATAAATAAAGCTCAAGACATTGAATATTTAATGCATGCATGCACATCCACAGTCCAGTACTCAAGATGAAGATATTTGATATATCAACTAGCTGCGACTATGATGTTTTATTAAAAAAATAAGTGCAAATATAAATCAGAAACGAAGTAAACGAAACAAGTAGATAGTGAGCTTGGTGGAACTGTTTGTGGGTTTAAATTTTAATGGTGGCTTCTCACCCTGGCCTCCTAGCCTCCTCTTCTTCCTCTCTTCAGAATTCAATGTAAACAACCACTGGAGTTTTGAGTTCAGTTGGGAAGATTAGAAATAACTCAAAGGTACGTACATGTCGTTGAAATGATCAGTTGACAGTTGAGAATGACATAAATTTGATTGTGTGTGAGCCATGAAAATAAATGTAAGTCCTTCAAAAAAAAAAAAAAAAACTACTCGTCATCAGCAAAATTCTTTCCTAGAAAAGTTGAGGATGATGGAGGTTTTGGACCTCAATATAGGCCCCCTTGCTTGCTTTTGACTGCTATCTTCCCATTCTCAATTTAATTTTTTTAAATAACGTGGCAATCCTAAATGACGTTAAATACTATAAAATCTAATCGAGACTATGAAATCATTTCTCTCCATTGAACTTCCAAAATTCGATTAGATGCTATAATGCGCTGCATGCTCAAGAATAAGCCCATATCCAAGCTCACTTTCGATTAATTGGACAATTTCTAACATTGCATCAAAACTAATACTCATGCTCATAAATAAGTAATTTCCCCTTTCTTAACAAATGAATGTTAAACTGACTCATGGGAAGGGTAGATTACCTCACCAAATAGCCTCCTGGCTTAGTATCATCAAACCCAACATTCGTATTGGTTCTGCACATTTAAATAAGATGTATGCGTTGTCACGCAATAAACTTATTTTTTATTTGAACTTATTTTTCTTACAGTTATATTGTAAACTAGTTGACGAAATATATTAGTAAAAATTAAAAAGAAAAGGATGTGCTAGCTATTGGAGAAAGTTCATTTTTGAAAGAGGTCTCCTAAGAATAGGACGACAAATATGTTCAATTATTCATGAATCACTCGACTGGGTCAGGGTGCATGGGCCTCCAACTTAAACGAGGGCAAAGAATCAAGAACGTCAGCCCAAAAGACTGGTCTTCACCACACAATTAATGGGCCGTTCTAACTCTCTTTAATATCCTGGGTCCAAAATTGCAATCGATCCAACACCCCACGCTTGAAAACCCATAACCCGAAAAGCACACAAAATCAAGACAAGAAAACGAAAACCACCCAAATCCCAATTATTCCATTGAAGAATGAAGGGTGCATTCGATCCGCTCAATAAAATGTTTAGTTAAAATTTGTTTTTGTTTTGTTTTTTTTTTTGTTTTTAATAAAAAATACCTGCATTATTATGGCCATGATGTTTTTTGATCCAAAATGCCAAAATAAAAACTAAACCGTTCAATTGATTACAGAAAATGTCCAACTAATACCTTTCACCGGATGTAAGCTGAATTCATATACAGCTATATACACTTGAGATGTCCCAGTAGAAAAGTACAAATTATAATAAAATTATGAAAGTAACAATGTATTGGGTTGATATGTCAAGTAGGAACCTAATAACAACTATGAGCGAGTGGTAGCTGTTTCTTAGACAAAACTTAAGAGTTATAGTGGGCTATGTTACTTGAATTTTACATAATAATAATAATAAAAAAAAAGTTAATATAAGTGGGTAGATGAACCTCACACATATTTCAATAGATACACGTGTGAGACCCACCTACCCTCTCACATTAGAATTAACTGTATGTATTGTATACAATATAAATCACCCAATCTTATCCCGTAACTTAACGTAACTTAATGGTTAATTGCATAGGTTAGGGCTGCTGGAAGCTACACATCTTCCGTAAGAGGGCAAAAGTCTCTGGACTTTTTATTTTATTTTATTTTCCACTCTCTTTTCTCTGAGAAAATTAATAAGCAACAAGTATTATAAAAGAGAAACGTAACCCACTTTGATGATATGATTACCAAGGAGGACTTTGTAAAATGCTTTGATTTGCTGGTGGAAGGAGCTGTTATGGACTCTTCCGTAAGAGTCCAAAAGTCTCTGGACCTTTTTTTTTTTTTTATCCTGAGGAAGTTGGGATCGAACAAATATTATTATAAAAGAGAAACAATAATAGGAATACTTTGTAAAATGCTTTTATTTTATATCCTTTAAACCCGCCCCGAGTTAATTAAATCTGAAGTTGCCTTTTTTATCGGACCTAGCGGAGCAAGTCAAAAGCTTTCGTGTTTTTGTTTTCCTAGGTTTCTGTTTTTAAAACAGACTAGGACTGCAAATCGCAGTGGTATCTGTCGTGGTAAAAACGGTTTTGCTGTTTTGGAAACAGAAAAACGCCAACACCGGAAAAGTGAAAACCCACACCCACACCCACACCCCCACTGGAACGAGTATTTACTACTACGCGTGGACGGTGGACCACTGGACCAAAACCACCACGTGGTCAACACAAATAACCTACTGTCTCCCACCGCCTCCCGAATCCCGATCCATCGATCCATCCAGACAAAAGCCAATTAGCTCATTGGAGTGGCATCCTCGTTATTTCTTCCCAATCCGCGTGGCATTTTTACCTGTCCTCAAACTCCCTCGGTACCATCGACTAAAGCCAGAGTTCCCCGTACCTTTTAAAAACACAGAAATCTAAGCAAAACACACCCGCAGTCGAAGACACAAAACGCGAACTGGTTTTGGGAGAGAGAGACTGAGAGATGTTGAAGGTCTCGTGCAATGTGGGCATGGACCAAATAGCCCTAGCCCAATGCGGCTTCCTGGGCCGGCCCATGCCCTTGCCCGCTTTCACTCCCCGGAGAAACCCCGCCGTTTCGGGCCGTCCGCTCAGTAAAGCTCCAGTCCTGGCCGTCGTCTCGGACCGGGGCGGCTTGGGGCGGGCGATCGTGTCCGGGTCGGAGAGCCTGGCAGACCGGTTGAGGCTGGGGAGCTTGACGGAGAACGGGTTGTCTTATAAGGAGAGGTTCGTAGTGAGGAGCTACGAGGTCGGGATCAACAAGACCGCTACAGTTGAAACCATTGCAAATCTCTTGCAGGTTCAAAAGAAAACCAGAAAGTTCATATTTTGATTCAACTGGGTTTGATTTAATTTCAACTCTTTGGTGGTTTTATGGGCCATTTTTGGGTCTTTGGCATCTGGGTTTGTTGGTGATATTCTCTGTCACAAACATTTGCTAGTGTTTTGTTTTGAATTTTGGAGGTCGTAGTTGAACTTTTGTAGGGATTGTTTGGTATTGTTGGTTTTGCTCTTCTCTCATTTATACTACATTTTTCTTTTAAATCTAATAGATATCAAATCTTGGATTCTCAGCAATTGGGATATGTTTTAAATGTCCATATCTGTCTCTGTCCATTTATTTTTCATGGGAAAGTTATGTGGGTGTCAATTCTATTGATTTTTGGCAAATTTCTGGATTTTACCGCCGGGTATGTTGCATGGCTTTGTTATTGACTTGCTTAGACCGGTCACTCTGCTCTAAAACTATCGATGTCTGAACATCTTCATCTGCTTTCTATTACTCTGTCAAGTCCCTTGTTGGGCTGTAGACTCTGCATTCATTTCATTTGCTTCCATAATAGAATTTGAATTCTTTTTATTTGCTCTTATTTGATTTCTATATAAACTGTGGAATGCTACAATAAGTGTGTAAATTCTCAACTACTATCAGTTAGGGAACTGCTGATAATTTTTACTTCCAAAGATTAGTATTTGAAGTTTAGGTTCTATTCTCTTTGAAGCTTCCCATATAAATGATTGGGTTTTCTCAAAGAATTTCAATATAACTATTTGCTTGGAAATTTGTGATGTAGGAGGTTGGATGTAACCATGCTCAGAGTGTTGGATTTTCAACAGATGGTTTTGCAACGACCCCCACTATGAGGAAATTACATCTCATATGGGTGACTGCTCGCATGCACATTGAAATCTACAAATACCCAGCTTGGTATTTTTTTTGTTCATATTACAATTTTGGTTTCGAATTCTTACATGATGAATTTTATTTTGATACACATGGGCGTGTGGGACAGGAGTGATGTAGTTGAAATTGAAACGTGGTGCCAAGGCGATGGAAGAATTGGAACCAGACGTGATTGGATAATCAAGGACTGTGCTACTGGTCAAGTAATTGGAAGAGCGACAAGGTAAATATTAAGCTACTCTTTCTTTTTTACTTTCTTTGCTTTGCAAGCAACAATTGTAAGTTTAAATAAACAGAGTGACGAAATATAATGAAAGCACATCTTTCTTATACTTCTGAATGGGGCAATTTTATACATGCATCACTAATTTGACCAGATATCACCCATACTTCCATTATCTGATATTCAAGTTCTGAGTGTCACTTCTTTGAGGATTATTGGATGTACTTCTGGATGGTTTTGGGGAAACACCCTCATTTTCCGTTGCAGTGTTATCTACTCTTGAAAGCATCTTGGATATAAATCTCGTATTTTCTGTAGCTGAAAGTTTTAGTCAAACTATTACCAAGCGTAGCTTGTTTTCTTTGGGGGAGCATGTTTGCAAATAGAAAGTTGTGGAACTTCTCTGCTTGTCCATGAACGAAAAAAAGGGTCAGATATATTTATCTTTATCATATATGGTAAGAATCATGCATCATAGCTTATGTCAGATTGCTGCAAGATGTAGTTGTTTATGCTTTAATACGTGCAGAGACCAGTTAAGAGTACCCAATGCATTACCGTGTATATTGTCACAAATGTTGCACCTGTGGAGTAGAGTTTAATAGTTAAATGGTATTATGTTGGTGCCTTGCAGATACCTTAATAAGAATAGCTAGGCTACATTGGACCTGGTTGTGTAACAGAACATCCCTTTTTCAGTGTGGGATTCTATACCCTTCTGACCTTGTCAAGAATAATGCTGCAAATTGTAATTCCATATCTGGTTTCTGGTAGATGGAAAGTTAGAAATATGGAAAGTTATCAAAAAAAAAAAAAGATGGAAAGTTAGAAATATTATCTGTCAAAATGGGTTCTAATATATTGTGTAGATTATAGAATGATAAGGGTATAAAATTACCGAAATTTCCAAGAAAAAAACAATTGAGATGCCTTTAAAGGAGTAGAAGAACAATTGAGCTTAATGTTTCATTATGATCTTACCATGTTAATTTATTATATTGATAATAATTATCCAGGAATAATGTGATGTATATAACATTATTCTTTGCCTAAACTTGCCATGATAGAACATATATTATGGGATGTGTCATCATGGATTTATGTGCATTTTGTTGAACTACAACAATTCTTAGATTTTTTTTTTTTCCTTCTCTCACTTTTCTATTTTAAAAAATATAGGGTTGGTTTGGTAAAGTTTTGTGAAGTGCTTTGGGTTTTGAAAGGAATTTTGGTAAAAGTGAAAATTGAGAATTATTTTTGTGGGCTACTTTTGAAAAGGTGTTGTTTGTGGGGTCAACAAAAGAAATTTTGTTTGGTTAGGTGTTTTTGGAAAGCAAAAAACTTAAAATTTGAGTTTACGGGAGCTTGCATCCATGTGAAGCCTTCCAAACAAATTCGGCAGCCACCACGGCCACCATCAGAGTGGCTACCAAACATAAATAGGCTGCCAAACAGATTGACAACCACCGTGGTGGCGACCACAATGGCTGCCAGAAACGACCCCATGGTAGTCGCCATGCAAATATAGTGACCACCGCGGGGCCGTCACGTAGTTGCCAGACAGATTTGGCAGCCCTACATTGGCCATCATGCTCATTTGACGGCGGCCACCACGGGGCTGCTGCACAAATCGGTGGCCACTTGGTAGCCTCTATCTGTAGAAGTCATCCTCCACTTTTTTAATTTTTTATAAATAACACGATGGGCCTTCACCCTTGAAAATAAGTATGTATCTTTTTTTATAAAAAAAAATCCTATGTAAAGGTGTGGAACCTTTTTAAAAAGTGTTTTGTGATTTTTTTTAGCATGTTTGTGCATTATGTTTTGCTTTTTGAGAAGTGTTTTGGTATTTGTTTCGAATAGTGTGGTAATGGTGAGGGCTACATTTGAAAATCTGTTTTGGTAACTTTTTTCTGAAGAGTGTTTTGCAAATTTTGAAAATTGACAAGTGTTTTTGAAAACTTTACAATATATTCTACATAGACTTTAAAATTCTACTACAACAACTTTCAATTTCTTACTATAGTAGGATCTATGCGAATCAGAAAATAAATGAAGCCACTTAGATAGGTCAAGAGTTATCCTGTTGGAACAAAACTAGTTGTTAAACCTGATGGTTCTCTTGACCATTGACATATGGTAGTCTGGCTGTGTGCTACAATGTGCTTGCTTCAATTATCCACCTTGATCTTTTCCTTCTTTTTGTTTTTTGTTTTTTGTTTTTTTTTTTTTAAAAAAAAAAAACTTTGTTCAGTACTTTATCAATCTAATAAAAATTTTGCGGAAGCTATCAAACATCTGTTGTCAGATGAACTCAACAACATGACTTCTTAGCAATGCTTGACGTTATGTCTGACTTTGTCTATCTGATTTGAGATGTATTGTCAAAGTTTAACGTGGGAACCTTATGTTTCAGCAAGTGGGTCATGATGAACCAAGACACCAGACGACTTCAGAAAATTAGTGATGACGTCCGTGAAGAGTATTTAGTTCATTGTCCGCGTGAACCCAGGTAGAGATTTTTGTTTGCTCTAGGCCTAAGATATCAGATTTTCTCATTAATAGTTGTATTTTGTTATTAACATGTAATGCATGTGGAATATTGGCTGTGTCATAATTGACGGTTGCAAGATGACATGGTTTTTCTTGGCGTAATTTGTTGTCTGATTGTTGAAACCCTTTTGCTCACTGCTTTGTCATATGTGTGACTGGACTGGGCAGCTTAAATTAGCTTAAGACATTATAAATATACAGATATTATTCATCAATATATTGAATTGGAACGAACTAATTTATTTACTGAGCTGTGGAGGAATAGATAGTTTATGGATACATAGGTTTGAGGTGCTTTCTTTTCTGTATTTTTGTCTTCACAGTACTATGATTTCTGTACAAAGAAATGAGAGCCATTTTGAAAGTATAGATGAAGCAGTGGCTATTTCTGTTTTCTCTTTTGTGGGGAGGTGTAGGGGTTGGGTTTTGGGAGAAGGACCTATTTTCATGTCTCACGAAAGATTTTGAAACTCCAAAAGATTGCTAGATATTGGTTGATACGTTACACTATATGATTGAAAAAATTCCAATGGATATAACTTTGGTGTACACAGCGTTTATAGCTTAAGTCAATAAGTTCTGCTCAACTCTAAAGTCCTAAATGTCATCCTATTCTTATTCACATTTTGGATTTTGAGTGGCATATTTTTCATTTCATTTAATTGGTCTTGTTTGGCTTTTATAGATTGGCAATTCCAGAGGAGGACAGTAGTAGCTTGAGAAAAATACCAAAACTGGAAGATCCTGCTCATTCTTCGAAACTGGGACTTGTGGTAAGATCATTTGTTTCATCTAAATTCTTTGCACAGTTTTCCAAGTTCTCAGTATGCTTTTGGTTTTCTGCAGCCCAGAAGAGCCGATCTGGACATGAATCAGCATGTTAATAATGTCACCTACATCGGATGGGTTCTGGAGGTTGGAGGCTCTTTCACTTTACAGCAATTATTCTTGCCTAATGGAGCATTTCTTTGCTTTCTTGGGATGATTAATTCTTTGCTGATCGATTTGTTAAAAGTAAAATAAGAAACAGAAAAACAAGCATAAAAAGAAAAGCTGATAGATTAGTAATCTTTTCTTCCCCACTAAACTATAAGTTCGATTCTTATAATGACTCTTGTTTGTCTTGTTGCTGATACTTCATGTCGATCTTATAAAGCTGATAGATTAACATATTCTCTCTACGGCAGAGCATTCCTCAAGAAATCATTGACAGCCATGAACTGCAAACTATTACCTTAGATTACAGGCGGGAGTGCCAACATAACGACGTAGTCGATTCACTTACAAGTGTGGAACCAGTTGGGGAAGCTGAAGCAGTGTCTAAGCTTCAAGGAACTAATGGGTCTACTGCTGGTGTGGAAAAGAAAGAAGATTTACGTCAGTTTTTACATTTATTGAGATTGTCAGGTGATGGGCTTGAAATAAATCGAGGACGCACCGAGTGGAGAAAGAAACCTGCCAGAAGATGTAATTGAGTCGGCTCCACCACCTTTTCTTGCTTTAACCAGTTTTCCTAGTGTTCTTTCTTCTCATGTCTTCTTCCTTTTCTAGCGCCAAAGTTGTGCCATTTTCAGGAGCTGTCTATAAACTCTCATTGCATCATGCATACAGATTGTCATTGGAGACTCCAAATTTTCGGTTAGGTTGAGAGAGGAAGATGGACTTTTGATTTTTCGTACAACTTCCTCAAACTTCACGAGTCAATTTTTGTATTTTTTTTTTTCTTTATCATGTGTTACTTGTATTTAAACCTACACTCCATTGATGAATTATTAGCCTTGCTTTCTGTGAGTAAAATGCTTTGAGTATTACAGTTTTTACTACAATTTTTCTACAAAGTGACGTTCTTACTCCTAGCCCAAAGAGATTTCGTGACATCAATGCCTTCTTTTCCCTGAACTTTGTCCGATGGACTGAATGAAAAGAAAACCTATTCTCTGTGGATGCTGAAACAGTTGAGCTTTTATATTGAGGACAATGTTTTCCTTCAAACTAGCTTCAAAGAATTATTGAATTAACTTGTATTTTTAGAGCATTTAATTTTAATATACATTTTTAAAAATGCATGTGATTCTAAGGAAAGGTTCGGGAGTAATACAGTAATACATCACTCCCTCATAATTCCCTCCCATCCTTCCAAAGCTTATGTTGCATGGTTCCTAACCTTTTAGCGCAAGAAAATTGGTCTTTTAGTTAGAAGAACTGCCTCACATAAGTCATAAACTTTGGAAGAATTGGAGGGGCATAGGGTTGACGTGTAACATTAACTCAAGGCTCGATATCTCATATGCAAATTCCATGATTCCAAATTGTTAGACTTATGTGGCGCAAAATATGAATATAATCAGAAGTCTAAGTAGTGGGAAAAAAAAAACTAATTTTAAAGGGTTAGTATTATAAAAATTATAAAAAAAATTTAAATTTGAAGGAGAATGGTGCTATGAACTCTTAAGGTGAGAGTAGTTCCGCCTTTGCATAGTAAGCTCTGTCATGTACACTTACTTCATTCAATATACATGCACATCAACACATTCATATTTTTAGTTTGTGCATTCTTTGCCATGAATTTGTGAGCAACCTCCTCCTATCTTCAACTTTTCCTCTAATGGTCAAAATTTTTCACTTACAAGCAATCAGAAATTCTATTTTAAAAGCAAATTATGTACAAATATCATTTTCATCCATTTAATCCAAGGGGTCATGAGCCACCAAAAAAATTACTAATTTTATCTATTTCCAGCAGCCAACATTATCACAAGAACAATAAAAGAAAGCATGGCCCATGCATAATTAAACACCATAATTTCAATGGATCACCATCATATTCAAGTTGTTAATTAGGTTTATTGAACACGCCTAGTTTTTCTTTTAATAAAAAAATATTATAAGCTTAACATGTACTCTGCACTAACTCAAGATCGGTCTAGACAACATGTTTCATAAGCTTCAAGCATGAATATGGCTGGGTTAGTTGAGCCCTGATGAAGCCTAAGAGTTGAGCTTGACATAGAACAAGAACAACAACTATGCCATCTTCAACAAGACATGAAAACAAAAGCATAATGTTTCTTTTTTCTTTTCTTTTTTTTTTTTTTTTTTTTGCAAGATGGAAAGAGTATATATATATATGTGTGTGCGCGCGCGCGCAATTAGGTATCACAATATTATTTCTTGTCTTCGCAATTTAGCTAGGGTTGAATTTGCATACGAAAACTATGAATTTAATTATGATCTGACAAATATTTCTTTGTGAACCAAACTTCTTATTACTGCAAAAACTTGACAAAATAGGTTATTTGCGTATGTCCGCAGTCTACAATTGTTTAGATTTGTCAGCCACCACACCACACCATATAGCTCCACCTACTCAACCAACCTCTCTACTTATATGGTATAACCCATCAGATCATTCTACTTAAAAAGGTAATGCTTCAAAATGATTTCACAATCCAATCCATTTTATTCATTGGGTCATGATAGCGCCACTAACTTATTCCCATTTATGAGTATCAGAAGATTCAGAACAATCTAATATAAAAACAATCAAAGAAATTATGGGCCATGCAAAATTAAAGACTAGATGATCACCATGGGCCAGCCACCGTATCCTTCTTTTCTCTAACAACCATTTAATTAATTTCATTCCTAGACCACGTACAAAGGGTGCATTCATTTTCACTATAAATTAGGGTGGCCTTTGAAGTAATTTTCTCCATGCAAAACGTAGTTAATTAATCATTAAGACTGCAGAGATAGAGATCATGAGTATGGAGAAGAGTACTACTAAGGCATCGCTCTTTTTTGCCCTCTTGCTTATGGCATTCTTGATTGGTACGGAAGGAGGAAGGGATGTTCCAAAGAAAGATATGGTCTACTCTCCTCAGACTTTCTTGGGCTTAGGCCTTGGTTGGCCATTTCTTGGGGGATGGCCTTGGCCTCTTTTTGGATTCCCCGGTGCTTTTGGTGGTGTAGGCAAAGGCAGCCCTCCTGCTCTCGGCCCTGGTCTCGGAGGCCTTATTCCTGGTATCGGAGGAGGCGGCCCTAAAGGTGCTGGGAGCATCCCTAATATTGCTGATATTAATGGAACTGAAGCCACATCTCCATGACCAAATGCTACTGCTATAAATATATATGAATGTTTCTATGGTGTCTTTACAAAATAAAGTAGAATAAATAACGAGCCTTGAATGGTCATGCAGTGGCCTCTTTGGAGGTGTTCAGCCAATATCTCTACATATGGCTAGTGCTAAGTAATGGTCTATATATGAGTAATCAAATAAATGTGTTACAGCGCTATATATACATGTTGCCTCTCTCTCTCTCTCTCTCTCTCTATGATTGATGACGATCCGTACGTACGCGAGTGCTTAATTGCAAAATATATATGCACACGATTAACTCCCTGAAGAATGCGAAGAAGATAATTTACATGTGTGTAAGAGCGACTGCCCATTAATCCTCACCCTTAAGGAAAAAGAAAGTATAGTTACATAAAGGTAAAACTCCTACAATTTTCTTATTCACTAAAAATTAAAGACTTAAGAAATATTCAAGCTTGGTTGGTACATTTCCTTTTCCAAGTTTAATGGGCATTAGTGTTAAAGATATATAGAAGACACAAGTATCTCAAATACAAGTAAGCAACCCAACAATCACAATTGTCCCATAATTCACGCACAACAACAGCTACTCAGTCCCATGATTCACGTTGAATATTCATGCCCAACATGCATGATTTATGGGATGCATTCCCCTTCATACGTACGTCTATATATTGTCCTCTCTTGTAACCAAAATAGATTGAACAAAAATAAGATAAAACGTAGTCTTTACTTTCACCTTCGTTGTTCTTCGCACCATCTCACCTTCCTTCTTCTTAAAATTACAAGAACATTTTTAGTTGTTTGAAGATTCATACTTTGCTCCAAAGTCACGCATGCATCATGCAATATGCTTCAGCTAATTTTCATTTTTGGAAAAGATGATGGGGTTAGCCATCAGAATATTATAAATTAGCCCTTGAAAAATTTACGCATAAATAAACCATTTGTTTTAATGGCCTTTCCACGTGACGCACCTCTAAACATATATTACAAGCCATCATTAATGTCTATGAAATTTATCTAGCTAGCAACTTCCTGAGGTTAATTAATAGGCCACTCCAAGTGACGGGAGATTTAGGTGAGCTTTACATATGCTGAAATTTTACATGCTCCTTCATGTATAGGCTCAAAATCCATTTTTATAGATAAGACGTAACAAGTAAAATATTTAATTTTAAATGGGGATGAATTGCGGAGTCGGTGTTCAAATGCATGACATCTGACTTTAATATATCATGTTAAATCACAATTTTTTTTCTAAAAGCTTAAGCATATAGGTAATGATAAACTTAAGCATTTAATTAATATTTTAACATATCCCCTCACGTGTGGCTCAAACTACATCTTAATAGATGATACCCAACACATTAAATATTTAGTTTTAAATGAGGGAGTGAATTCATGTGGAGTCAAGGTTTAAAATCATAACATCTAGTTCTGATACAATGTTAAATAACTAATTATATCAAAAATTTAAGCTGATAGAATAAAGTAAATTTAATTATTTAACCAATACGTTAACATCTTCAACTGTTCCTCAACTTTTCCACTAATGGTAAAAAAATTTCACTTACAAGCAATTAGAAAATTCCACTTTAAAAGCAAACTATATACAAAAGTCATTTTCATCCATTTAACCCAAGGGGTCATGATGCCACCAAAAAATTTACTAATTTCATCTATTCCCATCGGACAACGTTATCACAATTAGAACAATAAAAGAAATCATGGCCCTTGTAAAATTAAACACCACAATTTCAATGGACCATCATATTCAAGTTGTTAGGTTATAATTATTTGAGTACGTGTACTCAAGACCTAGCTATATATATATATCCGTGGTCTACAATTTTTTAGGTTAATTTTTCAGTCACCACACCATATAATATATTTATATATATGGCTCCACCTACTTAACCAACCTCTCTACTTAAGGTATAAATATAACTCATCAGATCATTCCACTTAAAAGGTAATGCTTCAAAATGATGAATTCTCAACCCGATCCATTTTATTCATTGGGTCATGATGGCATTGCTAAATTATTCCCATTTGTGAGTATCAGAAGATTCAGAACAACCTAATATCAAAACAATCAAAGAAATTATGAGCCATGTAAAATTAAACACTAGATGCTCACCATGGGCCGGCCACCTTATCCTTCTTTTCTCTAACAACCATTTAATTAATTTCATTCCTAGACCACGTAACAAAGGGTGCACTCATTTTCACTATAAATTAGGGTGGGGTTGAAGCAATTCTCTCCATGCAAAAACACAGCTAATTAATCATTAAGACTGCAGATCGAGACAGAGATGAGTATGGAGAAGACCACTAAGGCATCGATCTTTTTCGCCCTCTTGCTTACGACATTCTTGATTGGTACGGAAGGAGGAAGGGATGTTCCAAAGAAAGATATGGTCTACTCTCCTCAGACTTTCTTGGGCTTAGGCCTTGGTTGGCCATTTCTTGGAGGATGCCCTTTTTCCGGATTTCCAGGTGGTTTTGATCTCGGAGGCCTTATTCCTGGTCTCGGAGGCCTTATTCCTGGTCTTGGAGACATTATTCCAGGTCTTGGAGGCCTTATTCCTGGTATCGGAGGCCCAGGCCCTAAAGCTAATATTCATGGAGTTGAAAGCACACCTCCATGACCAAATGCACCTGCTATATATATATGCATGTTAATTTCTATATATGGTGCCTAATGTAATGGTGCCTTTGCAAATTGATGTAGAATAAATAATGAGCCTTGAACGGGCAATGGCCTCGATCTTTGGGGTTGTTCAGCCATCTCTACATGTGGCTAGTGCTAAGTAATGGCATATGAGTAATCAAATAATTAATATATGTGTTATAGCTAAACGTTGCCTCTCTCTCTCCCTCTATGATTGATGACGATCCAATTAACTCCTGAAGAATGCGATTCTTACAGTCTTATTAAAACTAGAAGCCAGAATATTACATGCATGTGTATAAGAGTGATTGCCCAATAATCCTCGGCTTTTAGGAAAATAAAGTATAGTTTCAAGCTTGGTTGGTATATTTTGTTTTCCCGGCCAGTTTAATGAGCAAAGTGTTACAGTGATGATAGAGGACGTACACAAGTATCATAAATACAAGTAAGCAACCCAACAGCTACAATTGTCCCATAATTCTCAGTCCCAGGATTCACGCTGATATGTCCATCTATGGTGCAATCAGCCATTCATTGATTGTGTTCCTCATAATTAACGTTAAAATAATCAGGGCTAATAATGTATGTCCACAACCTGTTTTTGTGCCATTTAATATTATAAGTTGTGATTTTAAAGCAATGACTTGTGATACAAAACCGTAGCCTCAGCTGACCTGAGAAATGATGCGTGCAAGTTTTCGAGCATACGAGTTATAATAAAATAATAATAATTCATATTGGATTGTTTCAATATCGGATGAAAGCAATTTTGGTGGCGTTAGAAAGCTTATTGATAGGGCTATGAATATGAAGATTTTATATTCATAACATAAATTCATTGTATCATCCGAATGAGATCGCTGGGTGTTTTCTATATAATCTAATAAGGACGGCCTTGACCGCAGTTTAAAAGGTTGATTTTTATTATTATTATTTATCTCAATCTCTTGATTTAATTTTTGGTTTTGGAAAGAGTTGTGAATTGTGCATTGTTGAGGGTTTTTTTTTTTTTTTTTTTTGTTAATGACGGAGAACCTCATAAGACATGGTCACTTGATGTATTTAACCTTGAAGGGCAAACTTCTCCCTCTCCCCTCCCCTGAAACACACATAAATCGGGTTGCCAGCGTAGTCCTAAAAAATTGTTTACACCCCCAAGAGATTCAAATCTTAGACATGGTAGAGATCAATGCCACCAAGTCTAAAGCCTTCACTACTTGAATCAACCCAAGAACAATTTTATTTGATTTTTACGATTCACTACACCTTACTCTGCATCAATTGGTAACAAAGCCAAAGTGCGCTGCATAGAAAAGCATACATTTGTGTGCCGTTATGCAGATGCAAATACGTACGTAGGTGGGTTTCTTGGCCTCCTACCTCGATCGGCCGTCTGCTAAAGTTCTATAATGGTCCAGTTTTTGACTTGCAAGCAATCGAAGTTGTTCTGCGTAAATGATAATGCTTCAAAAGCATTTCCCTTTCTTGACCCAAATCCATTTATTCATCTTTTTTATTGTTGCTTTGAGTCATGAAGCCATTAATGAAGTTACCATATATTCCTATATATCAATCAGAGTAACTCAATATATACGACAATAATACAAGAGATCATATAGACCAAGCAAACTTAATAAATACCATTCCTTGAGGATTGAATTCATGAGGCCGGCCAGATCATGAAACTTAAATTTAAATTGAGTTTTGAATAACAACGAAGCCAGCTTCCCCACATATATGCTTCTGTTCAAGTACTGCGATGACAACTGCTGACTCTTAGAATTTTTGCACAGAGAAAACCAATTAAACTACTTATTTAGCACCTTCAAATCAATTAGTTTATTATATATTAATCAGAGGATTACCGTAAAAAAAACAGTATATGTTATTATATTTTTCTGCAACTGAGCTTCCATTGAGATTGAACATCTAGCTATATAAATGATACAGCTATGATTAAGCCTATATCTTTTGATTTATCATTAGTTTTTGTTTAATGTATATATGCATTATTTTAAGCCGTACGTGAGAGCATGTCTATCCTTCTACTTTCAGCTTGTCTATTCCTTCACACCATGATATTCAACGTAAAAGGCAAACTTTAAACCACCATATTAATTAGTCCACGGGACCACGGGCCACCTAATTAATTGTATCAACAACAATCGAAACGAGGAAGCGCCCCATGCAGAGACCATTTAATTTGGTTGCCAAACCGAGTATGAAAAGGGTGCCGTCATTTTCACCACTTGCACTATAAATTGAAACAATTCTCCTCCATCCAAAACACAAATTAAGTGACAAAATCAAAGAGATTTCCATGAAGAGCACAAGCACTACCACTACTAAAGCGTGGCTGATTTTGATTCTCTTTCTCATGGCATTTCTTGTTACAACTAAAGGAGGACAAGAAAAGCCTATCAAAGATGGGACTCATGACCACTCTGATAACCATCCTATCTTTGGTTCGCCATTTTTTCCATGCCCTTTTTTTACGACTTGTTGTGTTTTCTTTCCTGGTCCTAGTCCCGGTCCTTATGGAGGCCCTCCTCCTGGTCCTGGTCCTTATGGAGGTCCTCCTCCTTGTTCTGAAGGCATCCCAAGCCCTGGTTGGCCAAAACCCGATGGACCTAAACCTCATGAGCCCAAGGATAACTGCACTGGCGGGCACGAAGACACTCCTAAAGGTGATGGTGAACCGGGTGAACAATACCCATAACCAAAATGGGAGCATGCATGTGTTTGTGCTCTCTGGCTACTATATAAGTAAATAAAATGAAGAGCAACAATATATATATATATACCTAAAAGTAAAATAATGAGCCTTGGAGAATAAGGCTTGACCTGTTGTGGGCATGTATCATTTACGTGGCTTGTGCTGTGTAATGGTTCAGTACTAAAATAAATGTGCATTTTCTATGTTTTAAACTTTTAACTCTCTCTCTCCCCCTCTCTCCCTCCAACTATGCTATGCTATTGATTTGTATCATAATGGAAGGGAAGATTATACAAAATAGGTACCTGCTTCAGGATCTGAAAATTGGAAAAAAAATAAAAAATAAAAAATAAAAATGAAGAAGATTACAAGATTATACATCCAAAATGGGCCCAAATGCTACTGATCAGACCCAACCCACCTTAGGTTGATGTCCTCTCTTCTAGGAATTTCCCTCCCCCTGGGCCCTGACTCATGATCTCTTAGCCTCAGCAAAACCCAACCCACCCCTCCTATCCAAAACCTCTCTCCCCCTCCGTCAACCATCGGAAATACCCCTCTTTTAGTCTTTTACGACCTTTGTTAGGCTACAAGGCTCATCCAAAAGTGTTGAGCCTACCCTATGGAATTTGCCTTGATTTACCCTTGTCCCATTGGAAACAAGTTGCAGCAATCCAATTCAGAAGCCCAACATCACCACGATGGGTCAAGATATTCTTTCGACCGAACCTCAAGCCCACTCCCAATTCCACGCTTCCCACTTACGGTTTGACGATGAGAACCTACATTCCCTACCATTTATTCGGTTTGTTCTTATCTTGCCCCCCGTTTTTAAGGGGAAAAAAATAAAAAAGAAAGAAAGCAGCTTTGAAATGAACCAACAATGAAAATGAAAACCAAGTCCTAGCGTTGAGAAGAGCAGGAGGGGTGGCGAATCATTTTCATACACAGCTTTATGCCACTGATTCAAATAGTGATTTTCAAAATAATTTTTGAAGAAATGATAAAACAGAAATAACAGGTTAAATAGAAAACAAGATAGACTGTTACAGGACATGAACCGTTATTAGTGAGTGGCAACTAAATCAGGGTAAGGCCATTAAAACTGCTCTAACCCCAGGAGCGTTTATATAATTCGGCCTAACTCCACTGCCCCAGTCCGAACGCCAACTCCCATTAATACCTAATTAAGCCAGACAGCGTATTATACGTTACAGACACTTGAGCATCTAACAACAACAGAGATAAATAAACATGTTTTAGGGGTTCAATCTGACGACTACTTCACCCATATAACTTTGTTCTTGACCAAAACCCAACACAGTCATTAGGTATATATTAGTAGCTTCAACTGCAAAATATTATCACCACAAGTATGAACAAGTTGTCTACTGCCATGCCCAAACAATTGTTCCATTTCCCTTTCACTTGAAGCAGTTCGTACAAAACCCTGCTGTAGCCATAAGAGAAATAAATTAGTGTTATTGATAGAAAAATGCAAATCCCTCCTACACTACAAGTAAATACGGGCGGAAAACACTACAACTGTCTAGAATCTAAAGAGGAAACAAGAAGTCAACCTTTTTGTATTATCATTCTCATCACTCGCTCAATAAAGTTCAAAAAATAAACCTTTGAAAAGTTTCAATTCTCATCACTATCGTACATGAACATGACATTGAAATTCTCATCACTTAAACATCAGGTGTTGGGTCAATCATACAAATAAAAATTAGATTTCCAAGTAATTTGGTGCCCTGAACAACTTCAAATAATTACACACCTATTTGTCCTGAAAATGGTGAATATTTGTCAATGCACCAAAAGACCCTCCCAAGTGGGTTTTAAACCGCAACTTCTTGTTCACAATGTTTATTTCCTTTCAAGTGTGTACTTGTTCTCCAAACTTGCACAGTACCACAGGCATGCATTGTCCTAATCTACTACTACTATTATACATTCAGAGAGATAAAGCGCCTGAAAAACACTTACATAATCAGTTATCAAGCCTGAGCCTCAACTGGTTGAAGGAAGGAAGATTCTAATGAGTTCTCTCACTGTGACGTTTTTCCTACAGGTGGGGCATTTGCTCTGTGTACTTATTGCGGTCTTAATACATGTCTTACAGAATATGTGACCACACCTTGTCGACATTTCCTCGACTAATGGACCCATGCAAATTGGACAGCTAAAGGTAGGCTCCTTTGGCGGTGAAGGTAGCTTTGTCACATTCTCTCTCTGCCAATAAGACATTAAAATTAGTTCTGAACCGCACAGAGATACACACAGTATATCCAATCACATCCTTCAGTTTCAAGATCATTTACGGACTTCTTGTCCAAAAGGTGACATGAGACTTCATTAAATAACATAGAGCATGGCTCATGGCCAATGCAAGAGTAATTGCAAAATAGGCACCACTATCAACAGAGTAATCATAACATGTATCAAACATTCCATGAAGACAATGAATGCATCATGCCACTTCAAACCTGCATGCTACTGAAATAAATGTGACTTCAAACCTGCATGCTACTGAAATAAATGTGACAACAAAGGAAATCTAATAAACAAGAGCAGAACACCAAGAGCACCTGTGCTGGTGCCATATTATTTGTTATAAAAACTACTTCAAAATAATAAGTGAAGTAACCACGTCATACATGGCACAATATGGCAGGTGCTATAGGGATAATGCCAGGCACAATTCCAGATGTGTGATACATATTCCAACCTTCATAGGCTTCATTTGTTATTTATGAAGCATATTCCAAATAACATGCTTCTAATGTAGGAAAAAAATTCCAGCCAAAGGCCATCAGTGTACCCTATAAAACAGGTTCAAATCTCATTGGTGAGTGAACTAATTGCCAGGCCAAACAAAAAGGGCATAATTTGTAGGTAGGGGTGTCAAAAATTACCGGGAAACCAGGGACCCGGTTCCGGTTCCGGTTTGAAAAATCCAAAAACCGGGAAACTGAGTTTTCATTTTATATATATATATATATATATATATATATATATGCTAAGCTGAAATTTTCAAACAGTCAATTTGGAGAGTAGGAAAAATGAAAAACAAAGAAATATATTGTTTGAATATTTATATACATATATATTTATTGTGGGTAGTTTATATTTATTGTTGTAATATTTATATATATTGTTACTTTAGTGTATAATATTAACATCTAAACAAGATTAATGGAATTCTGGTGTTGGGTTTATTGGGTTGATTGTAGTAGTTGTTCATTTTCTAATGTTGGGGTCTTAAGCATCTGAAAATTTGGTCAATTGGGTCACTTATTTGATGCATTTCTTTGCATAAAGTTTGGTTCTTACAATTTCTTAGGCTCACGATGAAATATACTGTTTGAATATATATAAAGTATTTATTGTTGGTAGTTTATATTTATTGTTGTCATAATTATTTGAAACAATCACAACAAAGCTCCATTAATTTAGACAAAAAAGACAAATAGATTTTTTTTTAAAATGAGCCAACTTATGAAAAAATAAAAAGGGGGGCTTATTTTAGGCCAAATACCTAAAATAAGCCCAAAAAATAATTTTCTTAAAAAACCGGTTACCGGACCGGGTAAAACCGGAACCGGCCGGTAACCGGGGTCCCGGTTCTGGTTCCAGTTTCTCAAAACCGAGAACCGGTGTACCCCGGTTCCGGTTCCCGATTTTGGCCAAAAACCGGGAAACCGGACCGGGTTGACATCCCTATTTGTAGGCATATACTTCAATTCACTAGCGCAGAATGCAGTATATATTTGATAAGCTCCTCTTGGCTGCAAAAAAAAGATATAAAAATAAAAAAATAAAAAAAATAAAAAGACCCCATCTACCATATTCTATTTACAGAAATCTCACAAGTAATCCAATCCACAGGACAAGATGCAATATAGTAAATTAATTTCAAAAATGCCAAGCAATTGTACCCTGCAGTTGCAATGTGTCATGAAACAAAAGCTTGGAGTTGGGTCAAAATCCAAGTAACTAAACATCTGTTTTTTAAGAAAAAAGGCATTCAACTTTTTGTAACAAATATCAATTTTAAAATGCTAACCACTTTACCTCCTTGAATTCAATAACAGTCTAATGGATCTAAAAGCCATTCCTGTATGTATTTAATTTAGGCATGTTTAGCTGTATGGCAGGTTCAGTTATATTAACTTTAAGTCTTTTATTCTGTTCTTTGAAAAAAGGAAATGATTATGTGGACGTCTTTATCAAGCATAAAAGTTTCAGCAAATAGAGGAAAGAATTACTGTCAGATATGAAAGAGAAACATCAATTATTACTATTAGTTATCCATCCAATGACCCAAACACATAAAATAAACAACGTATTGAAGGATTGCTTTTACCGTAGAATTGCTACTGCTTTCCAAATTTATGTAATAGTCACAATTAATAATTGTTTGGTTGGGTGGAGCTCTTCTACGCTTGTTGCGGTTATTCTGGGTAACCCTAGTCCTTTCGTCTGCAATGATCACAGGTAAGAGAGAGAGAGATGTGAGCAAGCAACACTTGAAATACCAAATAAATGCATGGATTCAGCTAAGAACAAAGGATATGAAACAGAATAAAACAAAATGACAAATAGACCATTTGGCTGCCCAAGAATAAAATTCATACAAGAAAAATGGGGCAACTACAACTTGCTAGAATAAGGTCCAGCTCATTCTTTAGAGATAAAGCAGAATCTTGAAAGAACAACCACCAATAAAATTAAAAAGAAATTAATAGTGATAACACATTTTCTCCAAGATTATACAGGGTAGTCTAATATGACTGATAGGTTTTTTAATTCAAACCTCAGATTTTCTCCCACCAAAAGCACACAAAAAGAAGAAGGAAACCCAAGGATTCCACCCTTGTTCCCACAAGTTGCACAATTTACATGAAGTTCCATCAATGGTACAACAAAAAGTGTTAGTGACACGAGACACATGCATACAACACACGCACGCAAACAAACAAACAAGAAAGATGTGAGGTTTCCATAATACCTCCAATATACTTTTGAACAAGATCTATCTCGCTAGAATGTTAACTAAGTCCAACTACTGAATTCCTACAACAGCATATTCCACAGAAGATGCTCTTTGAAACCTTCTTGGTTCCCTTGAATTTTGGAATTAGAGCATACTCAACTTATTTTCATAAAATAGCCATTTTCTTTTTCTCCAGTTAAGATTCTCCTCTTCGTATATTCAGCTCCCCTCCTAGCTAAATCCTTCTCCACGATTACAATTTAAAAAATATAAAAACCGAAAGCACGATTCTGCATTTTTTTGTTCTAAAGATTGAGCTCCTGTATCCACTCACCGTGCCACTTCATAAAATCATCCACTAGTCACCAATACTAAATAAACTTTCAACAATTATTTTTGTATATATGGGACCTAAAGCAGATAGCTTCTAAAGATTGAGCTCCCTCATCCACTCATCATTAAGAACTCAGCATAAATTAACAGGCAACATACTGCCAAAAAGAAAACTCAATTTTCTAAGAGAAATCACCAGACCCCACAGCGACAAATACAATGATGAACCAATAGAGTCGACCCTCAAGGAAAGAACATCATTGAAAAATAAAGAGCATATTTTGCAGGGGGGAAACAGACATGAAAATAAACCCAAATATCCAGAAGCTCCCAGTTATGAAAGAAAACAAATAACAGAATTAATGAGGTTACCTATATCCACATCCACTATAGTCCTTCCACCATTCCGTCTAGAATTGTTTTTGGCCTAACATTACATAAACAGGGTTTATAAGATTAATTACAACAGCAGCAAAGCACATAGTGATATCAAAATGAAACAAACTTCTATAAAATTAAAGAGCCATACTTCAGCAAAAGCCCTGGGGGATGATTCAATGACATCATCATCAATGGCTTCAACATCAATCATAGCAGGTACAGACCGCCCAAGTTGGCCAGTTTCAATTTCATTAGGCACCACTTGAGTCGAAGTCCCCTCCTGATCCCGACTGTCACTTGGTGGTGCAGTGTTGAGATCTAAGTCCAGTATCGCCTTCCTACGACGATACCCTCTTACAGGAGCCCCCCTGGCCGCCCGAGTGCTCATGCTAAAAACAATGAGATTCCTATCCAAGTTTCAAAGCCTGAAAAACATAAAGGAGAAGAATAAGATCAATTTTCTTTTCCAGAATATCAAGAATAGAAGATACATGTTTAAAGTATAAGCTATTCATAAAGGTCACATACATAACTGCGTCCACATGTCTAGACTTTAGGAGTTGTGCATCTTCACAAATTACACACAACCCCATGACATCAATGTCCCCATAATTAATAGATTCAAACGTAAACCTTTTACCCAAGATTTTGGCATTATGCCATATGCTACTACCGTGACACCAATGTACACATACGTCTTTTCTTTTTTTAATTTCTACCTAAATATACAAGTAATTCACGAATGTGCAGCGTTGATCCCACATTCCCATTTAAAAAAGAATAAATCCAGAACTTTTTCTAAAGTTCCACATACCTAATCTAAACATTTAAATGTACAGAACACAACCATCTTATGTAACTAAAAGAATAAGAGTTGACCAAGTGACCCTCATGTTTCCAATAATACAGTTCCAAAAAATTGAACTTGAATCTTCACACACTTAAAAAGATACAAAGATTATCAACTTCATACAACTGAAGTTTTAAATCAACTCTACTATGTCACGCCAAACAAGGCCCAACTCTGACGGCACAAGATAACATTATAATTGAAAAACAGAAAAAGAAACCATATCCCAACCGAAGAAGGCTTAAGAAAACCATATCACAATATTTATCTAAAGAAAAATAAAATAAAATATATTAAAAATTTCAGTCATACTATGAGCAAAACAATAAAATTACGATTTCTTTTAACGAAAAAATCGACCTTTCCTAAAGATTTTTAAGCCCCAAACACAAACACTCAAATTGCCACAACTTCAGCTAGCATCGGACTCTGCCATCGAAAAATGAATCGATTTTTCCCCCAAAAATAAAAAAATAAAAAAAAAACAAAATCCTAAATCCCTAACATCACAAAAGATCAGATATCAAAAATCGTAACAAAACATAGCAATCAAACCCCCTGACCTGATCGATTCACACAATGCTATCCAAACAAAAACCCTAATCGATTACTTAAAACAGAAAAAGGGGAATATTCAAAAAGAAAATGGAGATTTCGATTCAAACAAAAAACGTACCTTTAATCGGCGAGTTTCGGAAGCAACACAAAATGATCAAATTCTGAAACTTTCTTCGTATATAAATACGTATATGTATTCCAAAAGTTTTAGGGAGAGAGAGAGAGGGCTTCAACACAAGAAAGTAGCATATAAGCCATAAGGGAGAGTGCAACAAAAGAGGTAGGGGCCGGGGAGAGGAACAGGCTGTGACAGAGTTTCATTGTGACAGACGTGGGCAATGAGGATGCGTCCACGTAGGCCCAGCCGCGTTAGATGGACACGTGTAGGCATAAGAATGGTACAAAGAGCGTGTATTCCGACACGTGCGGTCATGGGCTCCGTGTTTCAGTCTAATTTGAATTTTATAATAGGCGGAAATTCAGAATATTAACGTATGCCGTGACGGTGAATAATGATTACTCGTCGACCTCTCGGTTTGAATAGAAACGAAGTCGTTTCAATGGCTTGTGCGTCTTGATTGGTTTATACCGCCACCACTGAAAGCTATACAAAACCCGCTTCCAGCATTACCTACTGAGGTGTGAACAGAAGAAACCAGAGGAAGAGAAAGAAATCAAAGATTGAGCATTGACCATCGCCTCCACTTCACGGAACTGCCGCCTGCCGGTGGCTAACTCCCCTCAAATTTTTCTTTTTGTCTATTCCCTTTTATTTAAGGTCTACGATTGAGTCTGTTATTGATAATTAATCAGACGGTCCAAACTAAGGCTCTTCAAATAGCCAAATTCATGACAAAAGAACGAAACAAATAGGCACTCGTGTTTCATTTGTGTTGACACTTGAAAGAAGATGATTGTATTATAAGAGCATTGCTATTCTACATCATGGATTCTTTATATTGATGCCAACTGTAGATGTTTTGTTTTAAGAACTTCAACTGAAAGGTTTATTTTTTGAAAGGTTTAATTCAACCATTTTTTTTTTCATTAACAATTGTACTTGTTTACTAAGAGTGCATCATTTATAAATCTAACAATTTAATAAGGATCTGATGTCTTTTACGTCCTCTAATTGAGAGTTAACATGTTAAGCATGGAACACAATACCGAAATGCACATCCACACCAAATCAAGTCTACCTTATTTGGAAAAACCCATTATTTTGGAAGGGTTGGTCGCACAATAATGGCCTTTTAGGACCCAGATTGCACCATCATTGTTGAAGATATTCTCAATAGTTTTCAATTGGCAAATAAAACCATAAAAGGTTAGTACTTGAGGATGTAATAATACAACAAAAGAATTAAGACAAGGTTGCAAGGATATTTCCCTGAAATTAGAATTCCATCAAACGATTTAAGTATCTTTATAAAATTTTAATATCTTTCTTTTTTATTGGCAATAACTTTTGGATATGGGGGAACTAATATCAAAATCCAAATTTGGTATGCCAGATTTTCAAACCTTTTTTGATCACATGGTTTCACCTATATAATTGTAAGGTAGTAGAGAAAGCTACTCAAGGTGCAAAATTAGAACACTATATCCATCACAAATCATACTTGTACTCACCAAGCCGAAAGATATGGAGAAGTCTTCACTCAAACTGGCTTTCTTGGTTGCGCTCTTGGTCATTGCCTCTAGTAAGAAATTCTCATTTCTTTCAATTGTTTTATTGTTCACCATTAATTGGATTCATATATTTCACAGCATAAAATATGTGAGAAGAAATAAACTAATTGTTGAAGTATAACTGAAATTGTCTGTTTCTTAATTCCCAAATGTGGTGGCTGCAGGTTTTCAATACAAAGCAGATGCAAGGAATGTTGTAGTAATTCACTGCACACCTGAGCTAAGATGCCTTAACCCATGCGAGTGCAAACTTGGCCATTGTGTGTGTCACCCTCCAAATGAAGATTCGGTTGCAAAAGCCTTCATCAATCACTTACAGATGCAAGAACAAATTTCACATTGAATTACAAGACAACAGAAGTAAACCTTTTTTTCTAAGGAAAAAAAAAAACTTGATTCATAGAGCATTGTACTTCTCGGGGAGTCATGTTACTTACCCTAAGTGGAATAAAATGAATAACACATATCCTGAAGTTTTAATTTAACTCTTCATATTATTACTATTATTCCTACTTTATCAATTAATGGAAACACTATTTGACAATGAACCATCTTTAACATATCAAAGATGATAAATTCTTTTGTGATTTTAAGGTTTGGTCCTATGAACAGGACTTGGGACAGGAGCTTGATGTTTGGGTCTTTATTGGACAAGTTTTAGCTTAAAACCCAAGTTTCGCCCTGCCTGCCACCACCTTTCAAAACTGTAATCATGGCTTGAAAATTCCATTTCATGAAGACATGCATTTTGAATGAACATATGGCATCTGGCTCTGCCCATGACCAGCTGATGAGAATCTTCTATTTTGTTATTTATGATTGCATGGTATGGGAGCTTGATCTTGTTTTCGGTCGCGATCTAAAATCCCTATGGTTCTGTTTGCTAATGGTTTTTGAAGAGTAATGAAGAACAATACACGAGTTACACCAGACTCCTAACGCTTAGCAGAAAGAAGTGGCTGTGAAAGCAAAGTGTCAACAGGATATTTCCTGAAAATTCAATAATTGCTTCACATATTATACGGAAATATGCATAAATGACTAAGTAAAACTTATTTTTTGTTTTCAAAGTTAGAAAGAAGCTAATCACCTTGACTCAAAACAACAATGATAGTACCACTAGAAAATACAGATTGCCAGTGTCTCCCAATTAGAGAAATTCATAACTAGTAATCAAGTCATACACACAATGCGTTGAAAACATTTGTTAGTTTCAACTGGAATATACGACACATTGTAGCATCTTCACAACATTTTTAAAACTTAAATAATGACAAGTGATGCTTTAAGGGGAACATGAAGGAGAAAAAAAATAAAAGAGAATCTCTTTCTACAAAACTGTTGTTTCTAACAGCAGTTACCAGTGCTATTAGAAAGTTTTAGATTATCTTGACCCCAAAACCAAAGCCCTAAAACTATTCGACATGTTTCTAGAAAGAAATTACGACTCTTACCCTTTAAACAATATTGGGCGCGTTTTCAGAAGCAACACAAGTTGTTTATGTCTCTGTGTATGTGTGTTTGAGTGCGTGTAGTTACCATAACCCTTTGAACATCCACACCTTATTAGCTTCACCAATAAAACAGGTATTATATCTTATTTCACAAAGTGATCTTAATAGTGAGATAGCCCGAAATCACAACACAAGCAAGATGCAAGCATAAATGCTAATGCTACTCTAACCTGTATGCTCCTTGGAGAAAAACCTTCAATCATTTCCTTCTGAGCAGGGATTCTGAGTGCACTGCATGTACATCTCATCCACTTTCCCGCAGAAAATCTTTTACTAATGTCATTTCTAGCTTTAGGTGGAACGTTTTTGCAACAGTTCAAACAGGGAGCATGTGAAAAATGCACAAACATGGAGTATTCAGCATTGCGCTTCCACACTTGAGAGTTATTTCTCTGACAATTAATCAAAGAATTATGCCCAGGAGGAATTATTGGTTCCAAGCTGAGCACCCATATTTAACAAATGATTGCATGTCTACATGGAAGAGATTCACAAAAAGGCCCCAAAGAAGTAGATGACAAAACAAAGTCAATTAGTCATTGTGTAAAAGAACAATCATAATACAAGAGAAGTCAATTGTTAAGAAAGGAAAAAGGACAATTACATCAAGTCACGCAAATTAACTATCGCATACAATTTATTAATCATCTCAGAAACGCTATGATGATAAAAGAAAAAACTGCGCAAAGAAGCTAGAGGGTTGTATTAGCCATACATGCCTTATAGTTGTACATCAGAGTTTTTCAGTCAACCTGACCATAAAGGAATTAACTGCAGCTGCATCCAAGACTATCCATGAAGACTCGAACAACTCATGGAAAAATTCTGCTCCAATCTCCTCGGCTGCATTTCTGAATGCAATTCCAAATGCATTTCCTTGAACTGCCCCAAGTCGAGGCTTCCCACAAACTCCTACGATCAATACCTTGTTTGGCTCTTGAGATAAGCAAGCACAGAGCAAAGGCTTCATTCTTGCTCCCTTCTCTCGCAAGGCATCCATCAGAAAATAACAAAACTTAGTCAACGCCTGTGGGTAACCCAGAACCTTTGTGTCCACCGAGTCTTCAAGCTTTACCCACCGGAATTTCCTTCCACTTCTTATACAACCGCTCTTAGTTATCGCAGTGCTTCCTTGCCTAAGAATTGCCCTTTGTACCTTGATTGCATTATGCATTCCAGCTTTCAGCTTATCAAGATTGCTCAAGGACAGTGCATCATAAGCTACGCCAAACTGCTTGGACGCACAAGAGCCGTCCGATGTCACAAATGATTCAAGCAGTGCAGTAACACCATACACCACATCCGCTGCTGACACCCTTGAGCGATAACCATGTAGCCGCAAGAAACTCCTGTAGTAGAAATCAGTAAGCCCATACTCGGGTAAAAACCGTTCAAACTCATCTTTCATCTTCCGCTTTACTTCAAGGTTCATGTACTGAAACTTCTGCTGGCAATCCACAAGTGCAAATCCCATCCGGGCTAGAAGAAGCTTGAGCTTTTTCATCCCATTGTCACTCCATGTTTTCAATTTAGTCGCAATATACGAAGAACACAACATTGAATCAAATAAATTCCACTCCTGTAAGAGCATTAGCCTTGGTTCATCTTCATATGCAATTCTAGATGCATTGGGTGCTCGAATCTTTGTCCCGTCTTTAAGAGTCACCGAAGTTACTGCTTCCAAATTCCCCGAGCTGTTGATATGCTGTTCAAGCTCCATGACCCCAGCTTGGTACCTCTCATCAGTTAGCCTCTCATGAACAAACTGATCCGTCAATGAAACGCAAGCCAACCAAAGCAGCTCATTTGTGTTCTTCCTCAAAGAATGCGACAAATCATACATCAAACACCCGGACGGCTTCCCATGGAAAGTACCCATATGATAATACTCCCTCTTCAATTTCCTGAAAACTTGAACTGGGTCATCCTTATTTTCTTCCGAAACCCTCCTCCTCTTTCTCGATCCGCCCCCATCCTCCTCTTCCTCACTCTCACTCTCGTCTTCACTATCAGATTCCTCATCAACCTCATCATCACTATTCAAATCACTCACATTCGCCAAAGCCGAAACATCAAAATCGTACGCCAAATCAGTCTGTTGTTCATCGTCCTGCGTGTAAAGCACAACCACCCTATCGTTCTGCTCACTCAAATTGTGCAAATGAATGGGCCGATGACTATCAACCACAAAAACACGAGCCGCCGGGCCTAAATTCAGGACCTTCCTTAAGTCCCTATGGCACCCCCAATTTATCAAAAGAATGGAAATGGGCTCATCGGACGAGCACAAACTGGGCCCCGCGTAGTTGTGAATTTCCTGAAACGACGAGACCGGATAGCAAGCGTATCGAACGGAATCAGATTCGAGGACATGGAAAATGATCTTGAGGGCACAGAGTGAGTCCACATCAGAGGTGGACGGGAATACGAGCAGAGGAGAGCAAGACGAAGCAATCGCCGATTCGCGGAGCTTCGCATAAAACGACTCGACCCTTTGCTCCCTCACCATAATATCACTCACTTGGGCATGCGGATTTCAACCAAAATGGATTTTTTTTTTTTTTCTCTTTATGAATGAAACAAAACCCTAAATCAGCCCACGAAATTAAGGATAAAAAGAATATTTTCGTAAAGAACCATCGGAAATCTAAGAAACAAACGAGGATTTCAATAAAATTACGAGATTTTATACGATTTTGACCGGTGATAAGCTAGTTAGCAATTGGTTGATTCCAATTCGGTGCCAGAAACAAAGAGAAGGAGAATTCTAGAGAGAGAGAGAAAGAGAGAGAGGAAGGAAAAGAATTACAACGAAAGGAAAGGCAAGTGGCGGAAAATGAAAAAGGAAATTTGGAGTTTGAAGTACCTGAGATTTGTACGAATCCGAAGGAAATTGGAGTTCCTCTCGGTGTTCAGCTCCAGACAACCAGATCTGAGAGAGAGAGAGAGAGAGAGAGAGAGGGGGGGGCTTTATTTTTTGAAGATTTCAGTTTGAATTCTGCATAAGTTTGTAATGCTTTCTGTGAAAAATTGAATTTTTGAACGAGCGCCAAATTTTTGGCGCTAGATTCGGTATTGCGTGGTTTCAAGAGAAGTAATAAAATGCGGACTCCCTCCGCCTGAGCTCTCTCTTGCGGTATGACATGCTACGGTGTATTCTATTTCAACGGGCAGGATTTCTCCTTCTCTTATCTGGCTTTTGGGATTATTGGGCCTGTTTGATTGGGTTGAGGGCCTAAAAATGCTTTTAATACTTAAAAATTTTGTTTGAAAAAAAAAATACTTAATTTGATAAAAAAAATTAAAAGTACTTTTAAGGTTAAAAAAGCTTAAAAATGATTAAACAAAAAAAAAAATCTTTTGTAAAAACTTAAAAATAAAGCTTTTATCTAAAAGTTTTTTTTGATTTAAAATTTTTTTTTTTCTCAAACAAACTCTTAATACTTTAGTCATCATTTTATCACATTGGTCAACTCAGTGTTTTAATGGATAAAACTTTGTCCAAATTTTATTCAAAGGCATCAAATGTTTTCTATTATAAAACAGTAAAAATGATTTCAATTGAAAATAATTTTCATAATTTAACTCGTACGGAAACTCAACGATAGTGCCCACGAATGACGGGAAACGACCAACAGCCTTCAGACAACCAACAACTTCCGTTGTACTCCGGTGGTGGTCTTGGCGAATTATAATAACAACAGATAATAAATTATGAGAGGTAATACATGTAACAATGAAAAGCTCAAACTCGAAAAAACAATTTACGATTTGATTACAATTTTTAGTCGTACCATACACTATAAAATAAAATTAAAAAATGATATGATCTAATACCTTATTGACCCACCAAATAAATTATGTGATCTAATACTGTAACAAAATGGAGAGTCAAAGAAAATTTCTTCAACCTTATTATATAGAGTACTTAAAAAAGCAATAAACGATGAAGATGTCGTTGAAGAAATAATAGTTCGTACTTAAAACCTTGCATTGCATATGTCGAAGAAACAGATTATTGGGCACACAGTTTAGTCATTATGGATGACAAAGCAAACAAATTTAAAGATTCAACCATAAGTAACTTGATGATGTTTGTTACTAAAACCCTAATTAATTAGACACACAAGGCATATCAAATTAGAGAGGCTAAAGATTTGCTTGAAAACATGGAGGCATAAAAAAGAAAAAGAAAAAAGAAGTGATTTGACCTACATTTGTAAAAAAAATATAGAGAATTTATCGTTAGCAATTATAAATAAAGTTTCATTTAATAAAAAAAATAATTGCGTTATGAATTATAACTTTTATCTATTTATTTATTTTATTTTTTTATTTTTTGCTTTTTTTAAAGCCAAAAAAAAAAGTCAAACAACATTATTATTTTTTTTTTCTTTTAAGTTTTTCACCAAATAGATGAATTTTTGCTTGATATAGTTTTTCATGTGCTAAAAATACTTTTTAAGTTCCTTAACGCAATCTTAAACATATTCTTAAAGTCTTAATTATTAGCAAAGCTAAGTAATAAACAAAACTAATTATAGTTTTCTTTAAAGTTGTATTTATAAGAATTTGTAGTATGTATATAAAATGCGATTGTCATCATACAGGGCATAGTGGTTAGATCTATGATGGGTTGTGTGTGTGTGTGTCTATATATATATATATATATTTTACATAAAATGCATGGAATCAAGGACAAGTTCAAAGTCACCGGCTCACCGAAATATACTGGGAATAGAATTAAAGAATCTCTGTATCTGGTATTTTCCATGCAAATACAATTTAAGCAAAACTGAACAGAAACAGTACATCTCCTTAAAGCAGCTTAAGGTAAGAAGAAGAACAAAAGAAGGAAAGCTTGCCATAAAATTTTATGTTTTATTAATACAGAGTAGCGCACACAGTCACACAGACAAAATGACCGCACTTCAAAGAAGAAACTCAGCTTGGAGAGAGCATTCAAAGGTATTTACAGCAAATTCAAACACATCATTTTCTGCCCCATGGAAAGCAGCAGCTCTGGAAAATTGAACAAGAGAATAGAAAAAACAAAATATCAGTTTCCCGAAAATCAAAGGCATGAGAACATGCACTGTTTACGCAAAACAGGAGTTGATGAGTGATAACAAACCTTAGCACTGTCATCAGGATTTTGCCTCCTCCTATCGTTATTGTAAGATATCTCATTTGGCCCTGGTATCCTTTCCACCCCAGTCTGCCGCTCCTCCCGCACTTTCTCAAAAATGTGAGTAAAACCCTCAGCTGATGCAGGGTTGTTCTCGTCCCACGCGCCAAATTTTGGAACAGCAGTACCTTTCTCGGGCTGCCAGGTAAGAATCCAAATAGTCAGGAACAAGTTTTAACCAAATACTGAATCCTGTAATCAAAGGAAGACTAAAGTAACAAAAGATTGCATGAAACTAAATTTCCAGTCCCTACCAGAGTGGGAACCATTACCTGATAATTTGAAAAAAAAGGAAGTACATCATGGGTTGTTTCAATATCCAGATAACAAAACTAGCAAGATTCACGTGCCCCTTTTTTTTCTTTTTCTTTTTTCTTTTTTTCTTTTTTTTAATCACATTTTAAGAAAAAAAGTTTTTCCTATAGATCAAGAAAGCAGAAAATTAGATAATTTAGGGAGTAAGCTAATTTTAAACACAACTTATTTCATGAGAAAATGACTACCCATGACATTAAACTACTATAGGATCTACTTGCTGATCTACCATTGCTTTCTTTCTTTTATTTCAGCCACCACACAAATGCTCAAACACACATTTCAAAGTCTATGCTATTTATGGCAGTACTTATAGGAGAAGAGGATTACCATTTCGTCGCTTCGAGTCTCTGGTCTCATTCGGGATCTTCCAGGAGTACCATGGGCACTTTCATATGAAGCCTTTCCTTCAAAAGAGTGTGAATTGACCCCACCATCTCTTGTGGGGACCTTGGCCTGACGATGGAGGGGCGAACGCTCAACACTTTGCTCGGATCCAGTACTAAACCTTGCAGGTCTTCTATGGGTTTCACCAGAACTTACCCCACGGCCTCCATGACGTTGATTTACCGCTTCACTGTTATCTCTGCCACCCAAATTGTCAGTAAACTGCTTGAGGTCACCATCTTCCCTGCTCCTTTGCTGTTCATGTGATGATCTTCCTGGTTTTTGTCTTCTTGGTTCCTCTGGTTCAGCTATAGCTCCGGAAGTAGGACCTTGAGCTGAAGATGAATTATCAGAAAATAGATCAGGATTCTCCTCAGGGTCATTTGGATTTATCATCTTGCCCCCACCTCGACCTTTACGAGCCTTATCAAAATAGACTGTGTAAGGAACATTATCTCCGCTTTCCCAATTGCCGAACTGTGGTACGTGTGAACGTTGCTGCCACATTGAAAAGATTTTATTACATTTACCAGTACATCAACTATAAGACTATCCCATTATATCATCTGTCAACACATTTCATTTTCATCTACCAGTATCACATTCAAAAAGCAGCCAAATATGATATGTCTCTTTGAACCCTCTTTTAAAAGAAGGGCTATGGATTGTGCAAGTCATAGCTGCCAAGCAAGCAACAGAAACAAGAATCGTGACAAGCACAAATATTCCAAACGCCTTTGCAAAACAGTAAAATGGATGGGCACACAAAACCTATACATGTCATGACAAAAACAATGCACATACATAGGTTTATGCGTGTGTGTGGCTATGTATGTATGCTGTGAAGCACAACACGGACACAAAACAGACACAACACAATGTGGTCACTACAACATCAAAAATCCTAAAAACTATGAAACAAAATGGTGGAGACGTGGGAGAATATAAATACATTTCAATTTTTTTTTAATAAATATGATATCAGGCTATGCGATATGTATGCAACTTGGTTAATCATTTCTCCATAACTTATGTAGATTAGTTAATATTCAATACAAAATAAAGGTATGATGAATCAAAAATATAAAAACAAAGTTCACTTATGAACCATTACTTAAGTTGCTTAATTAATTGTTGAAGTGTATTCAGACCATGTTTAAGGCTTGCTTATTGTGTGCAAATCATTTTCATTTTCAACTTCAAATTTATTTTTATATCCTACTTGTGTCTAAGAAGTTTGGCAAGTGTCAAACACAATACATTTTGGAAACAGGACAAGCCACATCCATGAAATGTCCATACACATGTCTAAAATCCCACGCCCAATTGATGTTTCTACCATTATTTATGACAACATTGGCAACGACATTATCACAAATAGAACGATGCTTATAAGCAATCAAAGGCCTTTCATGCATTATCAAATTGTGTCTGTAGAAAAGACGCATCTTGTTGACCGTTTAGTAGCTAGGTAAGATTTTTTTAAAAAACAGACCTCAATCACAAGACGACAGCCAGTCTACTTGCATAGCAATAAGTATTCATTATCTCATTGGACATTGAGAACGGACTATTTTAAATAATACTTTTATGCTTTGGTGGACATTGGATGCTTATGATAGACTGAATATGCATTAGACCTGCAAATTACATTGTTAACTTGATGATAACATATAGTTGTTGACAAGTTTTACACATGTATTACATCCATAGGTATGTGAAATACATATCTAGACAACTTACAATCACTTGATTTCGGCCCCTAGAAAAAAGGTAAAAACATAAGTGTTCCACATACTTGTATCATCTATGGGCAAAATGGAAAAGATAGAAAGGAATACAGACACACGCACATGCAGGATAGTATGCAGATTGACCCTCAAACAATGAGATTCACGTAATAAATAAAATATTACCACCTGCATACTAGGAGAGTGTTACAAGTTTTCAAGTGTCATGCTAAAAGAACCACATGGGGGCAAAATGAGAATGATCATGAACAAAAGTGACAGATCCTTGAACTTCTTGTAGTTGTACCTCAAGATCCTTGCAACATATACATCATTTGCTTCAACTATTGAACAAGGACTTTTACTTCATGTATTATGCATAAATAAACTATATACCGAGAATCATAGGAGCATGCACATATTCAAACAGATTAACCATATTTTACAACCATATACTACTGATTGATGCGCTTTGCCTTGGAAACATAGGACAAATGGAGTTAAGACTGCAGGTTAGGATGAAAATAGCTGAATACAAGGAATATAACTTCCTATGATCAACTAGATAAGAAGTACAGCAATATTTATCTACATTTTACCATAAATCTTGAAAATAAGACCATCATATAAAAACCTCAAACAAAAATATCCCACACCAAAAACACATTTGGACACCCACAATATAATGTCAAACAAATGCAGCCCAAATTGCATAATAATTCAACCTGAGCTTCAATTTCCAAGTATTAAACAGCAACAACTACAAATGTAATTGATAACACATCCAAGTAAATCAACTAGGCTGCTTGCACTGATATACAGGAAGAATGAGCAAAAGCAACCGTTCAGAAAACAACTCAGCAAGCCCATCAAGCAAAACAATAAAATTCAGAGGAGTGCTAAATGTCACCCTCAAGTCCTCCTTATATTCTCTCAAAACTGATGTGGCTTTTAAAATTACTATTTGATCAAACTTCAATAGTAATTTATCGCAAATCCAATGGTAATTTTAAGAGACATATCAATTTTGGGAGGACACGAGGGAGACATGGGCCTTCTTTTAGCATTACTCCAAAATTCAAGGCAACCAAACAGGCAGATGTATCTTTATTTTCTGTGTTTTTCTAATCTTAATTCAAACACGTTCATAATTCAACCAAGAGCCCAAACCTTTTTCTGACAAAAGAGAAAAAAAATTCAAAATTTTAACTTTTCAGTACCCACATCTATAGCTGAATTGTTATTATGACATTTGGCAAAGCAGCAATGATTATTATCTTTTTGATCCGTTCTTTCCAAACAATTTGAAACCAAAAAACACAAAAGCATGACAAAGACAGATCAACAGAATTCCCAATTCTGTTAATACTACTACTACATCATTAACAAAATCATACGAATCCCAGAATTTCTAAACAAAATAACACAAACCCAGAAGGAGTCTATTTTTGAAATCTAAATAAACAATCACAGTTCCCATTTCCACACAATATCAACATCCGAAAACAGAAAAGAATTACAAAAGCTCAACTGGGTTGCTAATTAGGAAAAGGTGGGAACCGATAACAAATTACAATCCTAAACCTCGTATTATTAACGCCTGAAAAGAACATGAAAAAACACTATTCAATTAGGCCCCATAGGACATAATGCAAAAGATGCAAACTTTCGAGGTCTTTTCCTTTCTTCCAGTTCTCCCAGCAAGTTGCAACCAAGCAGAAAGCCATACATTCAAAGCAAAAAAGAGAATTGACATTAAAAGAACAAAAACAAAAACAAAAAGCTTACAGCCATCGCTTTATCCACCGAATTTGGAACTGAAAAGCGGAATTCTCCAAGAACTTTTAACTGTTCGGACCAAACCCACCACAAATATTCAGGCAACCCAAGCTCCTACAAAAAGAGACCCAGCAAGAGAGAGAAACAGAGGGCGAGACGTAGAGGGAGAAGAAGGGCTTTAAAGAGAAGTTAATCAACCATTGACCGGCGCCACCGGTAATGTTTGACCATTCTCATACGCTTCTCTCTGTAAAATGTCTCTCTTTCTCCGCAGTTTCAAACGTCTCTCTCATCAATCAACTCCGTACCAATTTGTTACGTGAATTGCTATTGCTAGATAACATTTTACTGCTTCCAAGAGCACTCCAGCGTTGACTATACAATAAAATGATCAAGACTGGCGTGGAAGAAACGAAGCTAGATGTGGCAATCAGATTTCCCTCTTCTTTTTTTTTTTTTTGTATTTTCTATTTTATGTTCGTTGAAATGCTCCGTCTGAAGTTTAGTGGCCGTTTGGGGGTTGGCTGAGAGCCTGAGAGGTCTGAGTTAACGCCGTCACTGTTAATGGCGGCTGACTTGTAAAGCTGTGTCTGTGTTCTTGTATTTAAAGTGACGCCTCTCGTTGTCTGCTTCGGTGGAAACATTTCTGTCCACACTGCTACTGCTGGCCTTTCATTATAATAAATGTGGGTTTTCTTTTCATTTTATTTTTCTCTGCAAACCAAAAAACAGTAAGAGCTGTGGAAATTTACAATCTTTCTCTCAAATTTTAGATTGTGAATTGTGATAATGTTTATCACATTATAACATTAGTCTTTTGTTTTTTGTTTTTATCCTTTTTTTTTACTAAGAATATTTTTATCATTTAGAAATATTAATAATTTTTATATTAAGAATGTTTTTTCTTTTTTTAAAGATAAATCTTATGTTCCTTGTCCGCCAAAACTGACTAGAGCTTCTTCGACAGATCACATGACCACTTGCTATACAATATTTTCATGTCTCATCGAAAGTTCTTCAATGAAAAGTCAATGCAATGTTGCGGTAGCTGGCTTTTGCCGAGAAACCGTACGCCATTTCTAGAACTTGGAACCGGGAGTCCAATTATTATTATTTTTTTTTTAAAAAAAAAATAGGAGTTTAATTTTAATGTAGCTTTTGTTGCCCTGGAAATTTAGCTTCCATAATTAATAAAAGAATAAGATTAATTCCTGTTTTATGTTTTTAAACTCAATTTGTTTGGCATTGGCAAGGTTACAAGTTGTTCAACAACGTACTGGGCCAATAAATAATACATGTTGAAGTTCAGGACTTAAAAAAAAAAAGAAAAAGAAAGAAAGAAAGAAAGTAGGTTAATATAATTTAAACGTATAAAATTAGCATCTAAAATGCAAATTAAAAAGTATATATTGTGCGTATAAGATGCACCAAAGTCAATATCAAAGAAGAGATGGGAGCCAAATTGAAATATTGACCTACAAGTTAATTGACAATTGAGCTGCCAATATCCCTCCCATGCCTTCTTTGACCACCTTATGTCGTGTAGTCGTAACTCATTAATTCATGTCTTCTTTTTTCTTGGTTGATAACAAGAAGGAAAAAGGGGGAATAAGGAGGGTCAATATCCCTGCATGCAAGACCATCTTTCAAATGTTCAGCTAATGATTTCATATCTGCAATTCAAACTCAATCTTACTATTTTTATAAAATTTTATCAGTATATTCAACATGCTTGTGTTGATCGATGATTTGCAGGTGTTTCAGTTATTATTGATGGTTGTGATGTTGCTCTTTGGGTTAAAAAAAAATAAAGAATAAGAACAAAAAAATATTTAAACGGATAATTTGAATCTTGGATATTAGTTAAAAGGACATGAATTTCCTACTATTTGTGTCTCCCTCAAATATATGAGAATCACATGTCTTTTTACTAATTTTATTAAACTCGTGTTAATTTTAAAAATTGAGTTGTAAAAAAATTCTCTAATTTTATTTATTAAAAAATTATATTTTTGGCTAAAACAAAAAATTGACTATTTTTTATTTTTTAGTTGTAATTGAAATTAAATTTGAATAATTTTTTTTGTTTGAGTATTTTATGCATTGAGATTGCATTACCAAAGGAATATGAACTTTGGTTAAGAAATTTAGATAATTCATTATAAATGCTCTTACACGTGCGCCAACAGCAGCCGTCGATCTTCCCAACTCTCTTAGGTGACTGAAACCCTTTCTCCTCTCATTCAGTCAGTGCCCCGAAAACACGCACACACATTATAGAAGAGGAACTTGCTAAAACCCTCTCGTCTCCAACGGCTGGTCTCCGAACTCCAATTGGATCTGTCAGTATTCCCACTCTCTCTTTTCTATTTTCCATTGATGATTGCTTCTTTATTCTAACGAAGGCTTTGATTTCTTTACTGTTTTCTTAGATCATGTGATTGTAATTTTCTATAAATAATGATTAGTGGGTTGAGGCTGTTTTTCTCGGTGATGAATAAAAAATGATGACGAGTCCGATCTTTCTTATTCCATTCGTTTGTGACGACATATCGAGGCATTTGTCTGAGAGAGAACTCCGAACCCTTTTCATCCTCGTACTCTCTTTGTGTTTTTTTTTTAATGTTGGGTTTTAGTTTCTCAGCAAATCTGGTTTATGTTTTGATTAATATGTGATATTGTCAGGCATAATGATGAGACATTAAAAATGCGCGTCGATCTTTTGATTTCAGGTTCGGTGGAAAAAAGCTCTTTGGTTTAGGGTTCTGCACATCTTTGACTCCAACTCTGCGTAACAAGTAAAAACATCGAATTCTGCAGCCATGGCAAGCACCAAAGTTCAAAGGATAATGACCCAACCCATCGTAAGCTCACTCGCTCACTTTCCTTTTCAATAATTTTCTAGCGTTTGCTTGCACTTCTGTGTTCACTGACTTTTTTTATTTGGTTTCTTGGGGTTTGATGCGGCGCCAGAACCTGATTTTCAGGTTCCTTCAGAGTGTAAGTCCTAAATTTTGTTCACTCTGATTGATTTTGCTTTCTGGGCTTGCTTCGATTTGGTTTTTCCTTAATGTTTTTGGTTTGGAATTGTTACAGAAAGCTCGCATTCAGATATGGCTTTTTGAGCAGCGAGACCTGCGGATTGAGGGCCGAATCATTGTAAGTGTTATGTTTAAGATTACGTGTTTGTCTTGAAAGCTTAATGTTTGAGATTACGTTGGTTTTGGATTGTTCTGTGATTAGTATTAGGTATAAGGTTTTCTCGGCATTCAGGGGTTATCTATTCATAAAGTGGTTGATGATTTCAGTTTCATTTTATACTGTGGCAGTTGAGATTTAGGATTCTTCGGGTGTTAGAATGATGATATGCTAATATAAAATCTTTAGGAAAATTAAATTTGTGAGTAGATTGGACAAGTATCTACTGCCTGTTTTTCTTCTAGTGGAAAAATACTGCCCTTGAGTTTGGGGTGGCTGAAATTTAGTGGAATGGGATCAGTATATATATAAGGAAACAGGAACAATATGTTCACATCTAGAATGTTTCGCTATAATAGATTGCTCAAGTTCCATGATTTATACATTCAATGGAGGTGGGAATTGTAGGCAATATCTAGAATGTGTTCAAGAATTGTTATGATGGTAGCTGGATTTGTCACGTTTAGGGTTGGGTAGCGCCAGTTTGGTTTATGCTTTAGTGATTTACTAGAACAAGAATGATTAATTATGTCTTATTTTACAAGGGTTAGCTCATAATTTTTTGAATTCTTTGGGATGTAGGTAGGGTCTACTATTTTCACGCTGAAATTTTTTAAGGAGTCTAACCTTGTTTTCCCAGATGAGCATTTCCTCCCAAGAATAAACCTTGAAGAAGAAAAATTGAAAGCTGCTGATCTGGGATTACTAGGGCCTCTTTTTTTGCTTTTTTTATAAGTAATTCTTTGGCCGCAAGGGAGGGGAAGGGGAGGCTGTGTGTTTTCAAAAATGTTTTCAGAGAACAAAAGAAAGAAAAAAAGCTTGCTGTTTGTTAATGTGTTTGGGGAAATTTTTGCGTTTCTGGTTTGAAAAGGTTTTGACATGACACAAAGGTGAAAACTGTTTTTAGAAGTGTTTTTTTGGTAGGGTATGCCATTGAAAAAATGTTTTCTATACTTTACATCTGCTTATTTGAGAAACCCAAACAGATGTATACCTTACTTGGAAAAAATATATATAAAGAATGTCAAACTTGTCTGAGAGGTGATATTGTCAAACTTCCTACTATAGAATTCTGGAATCTTTGGTAAACTTGTAGTTTGTGTTTTGTGCTCATCTGGGACTCTGACTTCTTGTTTTAGTTATTAGGATTGCTCGCGATGTAGTTTGTCCAATCTTGGTTATTGAATCAAATTCGATGGCCTGGATTGTGTCACCTTGTCGTGCATAGAGTTGTATGTCGCAACTTAAAAGAATCTGTCAAATAGTTTACTGACGTGGTGTAACAATGGGGCATGGAAACACATAATAACTTTTGAATGGAAATTGAAAAGGAAAGTCTTAACTTTGAATTTTGGTTCAGAGGTTGTGATCAGCCTAATTTGTTGGAGTTCTACTAGGAACACCGTTGGGTGGTGATCCTACTTATCAAGTATACACTTTTTGTAGGATGTATATTGAGACAGCTTGAGGTTAAAATAAGCTACATGTAGCCTGTGAAATGATGTGGGTAAGATCTCTTTCGCAAGAGATGAGCCTTGTTATGCTCGGCCGATAACTAGGCCTGGTTAGTGAATCCTTCTGGGGGGTTTCGAATTCCTACACAAGTGTGGTCGAAATCGAGAAAGCATTTCTGACCCCTAGTTGAATTTCATGGATTTCCATGTGGAGGCAGAAATCTCGGGTGGACCTCTAAGCAAGGAAGCCTTAGATATGTTGTGGGAAGCAATAGGGGGTGCATGGTGCTCACATGCATTGGATGTGGCATGTGAGTTGCACATAGGGTGGAAGGCGGTTAGGGGGTTGGAGCAAAGGCCGAAGAAGGCAATGGAGGGTGCGTGGTTGGAGGTGGCGGTAGGAGGGCGGCATATTTGGCTTCCAAAACAAAGAAAAAAGGAAAGGAGTTGAGCAAAGAGGATTTGAGGAAGGCGAGGTGGGGGAGAGAGCAAGGGTCTGCGAGAGAGTGTGGTGAACTGGAAATTTAGGAGTGGAGCAGTAGAATTGGACATGGCTGTGAATTCGGTGAAGGAAGAGGAGGAATCAAAGGAGCATTGGACTACAATGAGGGGAAATGTGCAGAGAAAGGCTCTCAGAGAGGATATCAGCACAAAGGGAGTGACATGCGACTGGCGACAACAAGAAGTGAAAGAGAGTATGAGAGAAGGTTTGGGTTTCCAATGCGGTGTTCGGGTTCTACAGTGTGGGGGGTGTGGAAACACATTAGGAGTGATAGAGGAATTTTTTCAAATTTGTGAGATATGTGGTGGGAGATTACTTAAGATTCGGTTCTGTCATGATGTCTAGTGGAGATCAGATTCTGAAGGAAGCTTTTCTGGTGTTAAGTATTTGCTTGTTTTTAAGGAGGCCTCCTTGACAGACCATATGCTGGTTGCAAATGACACCTGTCTTTGGAATATCTCCTTCATCTGATTCGTGCATGATTGGGAGATAGAGATGGCCATCTTTTTCTTCAATCTTCAAGTTGAATTGAGGAGACATGGATAGGGTCTGCTGGCTAAAAGGAGAACATTCGAGGTCAGCTCTTTATATCATGCGATTAGCCCCCTGCTGATGCTGACGAGAGTGGCTTTCTTTGTCTGGACAACAACGTTTGGGAGGATTCTGACCGTAGATAATCTAAAAAAAAGGCACTGATGCAGGAGAATTAGCACTTAAGTTGTTGGATACCGAATTAATGGCTCTGGAATATATTGACAAATTTTCACTAATGCCTCTTCTTTTTAAAAAATATTTTCACTCCGTAGCATGATGACTCTGCCATAGATGTAAGCTAATACTTGAACTCACATTCTGTCTCCCTTGCTTTCTAGGGATGATATACGTAATAAATAGAAGTGTCAGCATTGCTTGCACCCTTCTTAATTGTAAGGAAATAAATATAAATTTGTTCTTGTGTTTATTGTTGTGTCCTACAGGGCTTTGATGAGTACATGAATTTGGTTCTGGATGATGCTGAAGAAGTCCACATCAAGAAGAAGAGCAGAAAAACTTTAGGTATGTTCACTATCTCACTTTTTTTCATTACGTTCTCCTAAATGTGCATGGTTTGAAGTGTTTCATCTGTGTTGTTCAGGGCGGATTCTTCTTAAGGGAGACAACATAACTCTGATGATGAGCACGTAAGTTAAACTTGAACTACCCCCATTCTCTCTCTCTCTCACTCGTCCTTAATGATTTTTCTTTCAAATTACAGGGGAAAATGACGATGATTCCAGCAATTATGTATATTGGCGTTGTGTTGCCTTTTGAATTTATATGGAGGTCAATCATCTTTTATTTTACTGTAATGTCAGATAGGTATGGACATCATGATTATGGTTAGTCAACTTATGAGAATTTTAGGCAGATGCACGATGAGTATACTTTTTAGTCAGTACTGACAAGTTACTTGCCAAGAAATATTAATTTTGAAGACCATTTATGCTGTCAAATGGCCAAGAACCGAGATAAGCTGTGTGTTTGGCGTATTCAAAATGTTTTAAATTGACTGGTCTCAAATTCTCTTCCATAGTTACTTCCAGTAGTAACTCGGAAAGGAAAACAAATGTGACCATGGCTCCGAGGGTTGGTGCAAATTCCTTGATTTGCTGCTCACATTCTTTAACACAATATAAATACAATTGTGCCTATAATTGCTCTCTTCAATTTTAAAACAAAGGGCTTTTCCGCTTGAGTAGAAAAAATAGAAAGTGCTTTTTGGCCTTTGGATCTTGCAATAATCTCTTCTAAGTTCACCACTCACTTGATAGAATAATAAAAAAAATAAGGTAGGCAACTTTTATTCGTGAAGATATTTGTTACAAAAATATTAGAATTTGTTAAAAAAAAAAATTTATAAGCATGAAAATAAAAATATTAAGAATATAATTTTGTTATTCTTTAAAAAATAAGACATTTTCAAAGAAAAGAAAGAGGAGTTTTGAAAAGTTTCAAGAAGTGTTTTAAGTTTTGAAAAAAAAAAAAAAAAAAAAAAGGGATAAAAATTAAGAATTGATTTTGGTAAATGCCAGGCCACATTTTTGGTAATAATAATAATAATTAGGCCACATTTAAAAATTTGTTTGATTAACTGGTATTTAGAAAAAATAAAATAAAATTCAGGAATTGAGGAGTCATAGGAAATTTTGAGGAGTTTACCAAACGGCCCTCGAAACTCTCCAGTTGGTTATTGAATTTGAGACGAGCTTGGTTAAGATTTTTTGTCGACGTCAAAGCCACCTCCACTCCCATGTTAAAAGCACAGTATTGTATCTCGGTTTGTCGACACAAGTACACAACAACAATGATCTCCCCCACCAGCAAACTGCAAAGTCCCTACAAACACCCTCTTATGATGCACCGCCACACACATGATAACATCCGGGCTCTCCGCCCCTAATGCCTTATGCCTTCCAGTTCCAGGCTTCCCCTTCTGTGCCTCTTAAACTAATTGCTTTTTTCATTTTTCTTAATTTTTTTTTTTTTTTTTTTTTACTTTTTTCTTTTCGCCTCTATTACTTTTTGGCCTAGAAAAAGCAAACACAATTGCATATGTAATTACACCCCCCACTAATCCCCAAAACCAAATTACCCCATTAATTTTCTGAAAAAAAAAAAAAGCCGTTAGAAAAAGAGTTTTCTTTTTCTTAGTATGGCTAAACGCCCAGATCTGTGTCCTCAAATCCTCATTGTTTGAGGATAAAGCTAGGTTTTGTGAGGTGGGTCTCCTTTCATTCTATTGAAACTCTAAAAACGCCAAGGCTTTGCATTAGTGGTTAATTTTTCTTTTTCTTTTTGGTTGACAGCAGATGTGATTCGGGTGTTCTTCTTTTTGCAATAGAAATAACAAACAGGTCTCTGCAAGGAAGCTTCTTCCCTTCTATTTATGGGATGAATCTATGAATCTATGGATTTGACGCCTCATTTGAAGATTAATTGGCATTAAGGAAAACTCAAGGCTTTTCCAAAATTGCAACAAGCTGTGCATTACTTCGTTGAAGCAGAGAAATGATTCAATTGTTGTTCTTGGTTTTGTTTGCTGAGGGCGTTGTGGCATTCCTTCTATTGATCAAGATTGGGCCACTCAGAGAGCTCGTGTTAAAAAGTTTGGATCAGCTGAAAATGGGTAAAGGTCCTGCTACAATGAAAACCATAGCTGGTACCATGTCGGTGATTCTCCTATCAAGCCTTATGAGCATTGTTAAGATCCAGAACAAGGGTGCAAAGCTTGGCACCATGTCACCCATGGATCAAGTTTTATGGAGGACCCATTTGCTTGAGGCTTCACTCATGGGTATGTTTCTTCTCTTTTTCTTTTTTGAGTTTTTATTTTTTATTTTTGGTTTTTTTTTTCTTCTTTAATTTCTTGTTTCTCGATTGCACTATGTAGAATTTAATCTAGTTTCTTTATTTAATAAATTTTTTTAATGTTGCTCAGTAATAGGGTTTTTAGATGGAGGAGACTGAGGTTTCAATCTTTTTTTTAATAAAAATTCATCTAAACTAAAATGAGTACATAAGGAGGGGGTGAGACTCTTAACAAACACTAAAAAGTGTCAGGCACGTCGGTAGTCCAGCCAAGGAGACATGAAACAGGCAGAGATGACTTAACGGAGGAGGTACCTGTAAGGAGTACTCTGATGCCTAAGTCAGTAGGAGATTCTTGAAAGGAATGGAAAGCAAGAAAGTAAGGAAGGGCTTAGAAATTAACCTACGACGGTGGACTCCTATTTATAGGGGAGGAGTTATAGTAACCTGGGCTACGTGATACCATTTGGTTGGGGAACATCCTCTTAGTAGGGACTGTCTTGTTTGGGCGTTTGACACCTTGTCTATATGGATTGTCTTACCTGGGTGTCTGACATCTTGCTAATACTGATTGTCCAAGATGAGCATTTGATATCTTGTAAATACGAACTGTCCTGCCTGAGCATGTGGCAGACGCGGTTGTTGTGGCTCGGGTAGTGGCTGGAAAATATTCACCTTCACATGCAGTTGTCAGGATAGTCCTACTGTTTGTCACAATAGTGATGTGGCAGGGGTACAAGTTTTTCGTAATACACCTGACGGGAAGGGGGCTGACGGTCTGTGACCCCCCGGGGAGAGAGGGCCACCTGATGACATTAGTCCTCATTTACTGATAGACGTAGCTTAGCCTGAGGGGTAAATGAGCCTCGTTGGGCTCGAGAGCCAAATGTATCTAACGTGGACCGAGAAAGGGGCCATTGGTATTTTTGAAGCAACCCAAAGGATGAGTTGGTTAGAGAGTTACTTGTAGCGGCAGTAAAGGAGCTTACATGTCAAAGCGGAGAAGATCATTTTGAGGTCAACTGGACTAAAGGTGTTGAAGAGGATCTTCACTTTGATGTTTGATGAGAGTGGTGCCCACTAGTTGTTGCGTGGTGCATCTGATCTTGCAATCTCCATAGGCAAAAAGGAGGATTCATGCTATGGAGAGGTAGAGAAGAAGGTGGAGGAGAGAGGGGATGTATATGAGAGCAAAACATTCTACCTCTCTGGTGGGAAAACGCGTGGGATGAACACTCCGTGGGAGGAGGGCGTGAGGGATAGAGAAGGGGTCGATGGTGGCAATGGGGGGTGCATGGGTGGAGTGTGTAGATTTGGCTTCGCAAAATGGAAAAAAAGGGAAAGCAAAGAAATAGAAGGGGAGGGAGAGAGGAAGCGAAAATTGGACCATCCAAGTGGGCGGCTGATGAGAGCCACACACGGCGGTGTAATAGTAATAGTTGAATTTGTTTTTTAGAGTTTCTGATTTTCTTTTGGATAAGGGGAAAATGTTACATAGGAGAGTCTTTTTCATTCTTGATCCGAATGGAAGAAATAATGGGAGACCAATTGGAAATGCACAAGGTGGGTTTCTTATGTAATTTGATTGATGAATTATATTGAAATGGTGAGATGTAGATCAAATTGTAATCTTGTTGATGTAATTGGGATGAAATGAGATGTGAATTAGAGAATTTGATAATTAGATGAATGAATTAGGCGAGGAAATTGGCTTGTTTCGAGGCATTCTACCTCCAAGAAAATAGAGATTAGAATTCCAAGATAATACATTCTGCCTGATTTCATTAATTTTCCTCAATGTATTTATGCATGTAACTGAGTTACAACAAAGCCAAACACGCTAAAAGAATTACAAAGTAAATTGCCCATTAAAATTGAGCAATTACAAAGCAAGCCCACTAATCCTACTAAACTGATCACACGACCCAAATAACCCCCTAGATCTGTTACAAACCGGAAGTCACGTAAGATGCATGTGCGGTGAGTGGAGGGTGTGGGGTACAAAGAAGGGACTGATGGTGGTGGTGGGTGGAAGGTGGTAGATCTAACTTCCAAAAAGGGAAAGGAAAAGAAAAATAAAGGAGAAAGACAAGGGGAGGGAGGAGGCAAAAAAATCTACCATTCGAGTGGCGCATGAGATCCACTTGTGACGGGACATGTAGGATGCACATGTGGTTGGTGGAGGGTGTGAGGGACGATGGTGGCAGTGGGTGGAGACAGAGGGTGCAAGGTAGATCTAACTTCTAAAAATGGGTAAAAAGGGAAAGAAGAAGGAAAAGGGAGAAAGGGGGGAAGGGGAGGGAGGAGGTGGGATGTGGGATGTGGAGGGAGGTGAGAGAGAGGAGGGTCCCGCCTCCTCCCTTGAACCATTCACAGGGGAGTGGAGGATTCACTAGGAGAAAGGGGGAATCTATACTAAGAGAGATCGAAGAGCTTCTCTCTCTTGAAAATAGTGAGAGAAGCGGTTGACTGAGGTTTACTAATGGATAGAAAAGTAATGATAGCATGAAGAAAAGTACCCCTCACCCAGGTCCCTTTTTAAAATGAGGCATTTGAATTTCATTTTATTTTCAGATTATGCCTCCCAATTGTTACTGAATTAGTGATCTAGGAAAAGTATATAAAATGTTTGAACTATTTTGATAAAATGGTTGAAATATGATGAGAGCACAGCTCTGTGACAAATCTGATGTGGGCTGAGATAATGAGGAATGACATGAAATTTTAACATTAATGTGGCCCCAGATGGAATAGACTTGGCAAAACATATAGGTACCATTGACCCAAGATACCCGTGCCCCTTTAAACTGGAGGAGGTGGTGTTTTGCAGAAAGCTGAGATAAGCATAATCCTTAACCTTCTGATTGAGGACATTTGTCCTGTGTGTAGTTTTATTTATATCTAAATTGCATCTAAAATACTAAGCAAACATGATATAACCTAGAACTATTTATTTTAGTAATGTATGCCATGCTAAATTACAGGTTCTTGTTCACTCAATAGCATCAAGACTTATTTTCTTAAGAGAGAAAAAGAAAGAAGTCCTCCACCCCAACGAAAAAAAGAAACTTGTAAAGGTTTGGGGAAGTTATGTCCCAATTACACATCTAGAATTGTAACAGTGACTTGTCCAATGCTTTTGCTGCTGAGTGTTCTTGCAGAAGAAATATAGTTTGTCTGTGTAGTTTTGAATAGCCTTACCTAAATCGTGTAAATTGTTCATGTGTTATCCCTTTATCACATCGTGGTTTTGCCCCTCATGAATGTATCACAAAGGTTTTGAATGCTTTTTTTGGAAAATACGTGGTTTGATGATTATACAAATATATTGATAGATTGTTTGGTTGTGAGAGTATTATGCGGCTTGAGATTGGCTGAAAAGAATGGTCTGTTTCACCTGGTTCTTTCAATTGATGTGGTATGGTAAAAGCATAAGCATTTAGTTTTCAGTTTGGTTATGCGGTTCACTGTGCTGAAAATTTCTCGACAAAGTTAATGTTCAAATAATCTTTACTTTTGGTAGGATTGAGAATAGAAAAGAAACGAAGAAATGATGAAGTATGGCAATAATTGTTGTCGCATCAGATATCAAAGTCTTTTATTGTGATTAAAAATGATAGTAGCAATAATTTCATTTTGTGAAGGGACTGGAGCTCTGTAACATGATTTGTTTGAAATTAGGTATATTGCCTTCCTTTGTCCAAGTTATTTTCTAGTTGAATTCTTTAACCAAATTCAACCCATAAAGTCTGTAATTCATTGTTAAAATTAGTGTATTTTACCAAAATTCAGACACTTTTCATTCTTAGACTAGCATTTATAGGAGCAAATACAATGTTGTTCTAGATTTAGGGCACCTCACACTAGGACACTGATGCAGACCAGTTTCAAAATGGCTTCATGCAATCCAGCAAATTGATAATCATGAAACCAAGCAGACCAGTTGGAGTGAAACTGTCATATCTTTTGATTCCGATATCAGACGAATGCAACATTGGTGGCATTAGAAAGATGATTCAAAGGGCTGAAATTTCTAATTTAAATATTTAATGATCTCAAATATATGTATAGTGAAAAAGTAGGAGCTCGTTGGGACTTTTTGATTGATATTCTGATATTATGTAAGCTAGATAAGGAGGTGCTAGTCTCGCTACTCACGTGAGGACTTAAATCAGGTGTCCACCTATACGAGGATATGCTTATATAGGCGACATATTGAATGTTGGTGGCTTCTGTTCATGCTAACTATTGGTTGGTTTTATGAAACTACCAGTTTCAGTGAAGTGACTTTATCTACTGCTTACTTTTTCACTTGATGATTGGCCTCCTCAAGTTACATGAGGTTTAAATACCTTTTGCTTATCTTGGTTGAATGATGCAGAATACTTTATCCCTAGACTAAAGTGAACGAATAATGCAGCTTCATTACATCTTTTAATGTAATTTCTTAAGAGTAGTAAATTTTGGATAGAAGGCACTGCTCATAATTTTGAGTGCTGTTCTCCAATTTGAGCTTCTCTGGTAGTGTCCACTTAGCTATTAGAGAGTGGCACATCATGTTTCGGAGCACTCTGCTCTTAGTTTACCAAAATATTGCAAACATTTAGGTTGAGGTTTTCCTTCATCAACTAACAAGCAATGCTTATCTTATATTGATGTGGTGCATTTTGATTGTTGGCCAGGCAATGGAGATATCTGAACCAGCAGCTAATTATATAGTCTGCGTTAATTTTATTTACAAATAAGTTTCTGCCTTTGTATTCTGAAAGCCTGAACTTGATTTTGCAGGATTTACCCTATTTCTTGGATTCATTATCGACCGTTTGCACCATTATCTACAAAAGCTTATTGGGTTGAGAAGTAGTGTGGGAGCTTCAAAAGAGGAAGTTGAAAGGCTTCAGAAAGAAAAGACGCAACTGAAAGAAAAAGAGGAGAAGGCTTCCAAGGAGTTAAAGCTGCTGCAAGAAGAAATTGGGACTCTATCGGAGAATTTGAAAAAGCTGAAGAAAGAATCTGAAGAGAAAGATAAGAGGGTTGAAACTGCTGAAAGCCACGTTGCTGCCCTTCAAAAACAAGCTGCAGATCTACTTCTTGAATATGACCGTCTATTAGAAGACAACCAAAATCTTCAGGTTCAAGCTTCGGGATATAGGGGTTAATGTTGAAAGAAAGACTCCGGGGAATCAAGTTTTGGGAGTTAATTTTGGTCATTGGTGATGTTGATGATACGTCTCCATACTGCAAGGAAAGAAACCGTCTTTGTTTGGGCCTTCCAGCGGAAAAGTGGATGGGATAGACTTTTCTCTTGGGGCCGCCGGCCAATACCAATGAAATTTTTGTAACTTTGTTTAAAATTTTGGTTAGTCCACCTCGATGTTGTTGTAGTTGATACCAACTATTCTTCCATTTCTGTTTTCTGGAATAGATATATTGTAACTCAATTTAGATTATTAATGAAAATCTGATCTCGGGGCCATCTGCTATATATACAGACAACTTGTGTATCCCTTTGGCCTTGGAAATTTGGAATGTGGTATTCATCACCCTCCTCTCTTGAACACTTTGTTCATTGTAGAGATGTGCTACGAACATTGCCCAAGCAGGAAAGTCGTTGCATGTTGGGGGTCATGAAGTTCCTCTTCTGTTCGTATCAAGTAGGGCTCCTCTGTTCTGTTTAATTAGCTCGTTGATGCCTTAAATCGTTCGAGCTGTCATCATTTATTGTGATTAATCAAGGATCACCCATTCTTTAGTCTTAACATATTTTTAACTGAAAGTCTTTTAAGTTGCACTGGAATATCTGCATCTGGGAGAAAGTCATTGACCATCGTCAAGGGCTGGTTAATGTCCGGACAAAATAACATGCGTGTGTGTGTTATTATTTCGACATGCACCCATCTGCATCTATTAATATTGATATCCATTCCAATTTCCAAGTGCTTTGGTGCAGGTATCTATGCCACATATACATATATATGTGCCTCAACTGAAACTTAGAAAGCTTTAAATCTTCCGGGGCTGTTCATGGCAGCCGTGCCTTGTACTTCACCCAATATAGGTAGCTCTTTATGCCTGCCTTTATAGATTTTCTTTTGAACTTTATAGCTCTTCGTTGTACTTGCTTCGGACTTGTTGTGAAAACCGAATCTCCTTGATATTGGCTATTTTTCAGGTGGGTCTTGAACTTTTATAAAGACGATGGCATTGTCCTATATAATTTATGTATAAAGCTTCCTTCCTTCTGCAAACTATGGTAGAAGCTAATAATGTTTCACTTTTTCTTATCATAGCTAATCCCTTAATCCCTCCTCCTCCTTGTACTTCATCCTGCATGCTGCCGGCCAGATTTTTATTAAAACAAATGAAATCTTTAATTACTTAATAAGTTGATTAGTGGCTTCTAATTTGAAATATTTTTCTAAAAGTTGTATCATGTTCTGTTTATTGGAATTTGGGAAATCCATGTTAAAGCTAGGAAGATAAAGAAATATACTTACAGAAAGTTGATCAAATTAGAGAATAAATTTGGATTTTTTATTGTAGTTTCTTGGAAGTTTCTGCAGAAGGCCAAATGCAACACGCAATCGGGAAAGTTCAAACGTGACCACCTTGAGGCTTGAGGCTTGAGTTCTGTATGTCATCTACGTACGTAGTTCTAAAAGGCAATCATGGAGAGATTACCGACCCCGCGCCTAGCTTGAGGGGTCCTCCCGAAAAGTTTGTAGTTTATTTCACAATTCCAATCCCAAAAAGTATCACCCAAGCTACAGTTTTCAGTTTTCATTCTCATATATATATATATATATATATATATATATATATATATACCAAAATTAAATTATATTTGTTATTTTTTAGTGGCTCATTCAGTAATGGCAATCAAACCATGCATGCATGGTGAAAAAAAATTAAAAAAAAAAAAAAAAGGGAAGCCGGGTAGTGAGAGATCAACATCTTCTTTACTCAAAATTTTTACACATCAATCTTTATTTTTAATAACTCAGTAATTACAATATTTATTAAGTTTTTTAACATTTAATTTAAAAACAATAATTGAAATTTGAACAAATTTGCTGTAATTTTTTATTTTATTATTATTTTTTTTGGCTTATCTGTTTAATAGTCCTTTTAATTTCTCTATCTAGAACTCATGACCCATGATGAAGATTGATGGGCTAGTTGTCTAGGGCGAGTGGGTCCTTGCCTCCTTGGATACCCAACACACACACACACAAATGTTAAAAGTGAGTCATTAACAGCATAATTAATAAGGGTCCAATACGTACGCTACATTATTATATTTACAAATTACAGAGTATGGCAATTGAACGTTGCTTGCACAATATGGTTTCATTAAATTGCTGATCAGATACGCATGAAGCGGAAATAAGCACTTGGCCAATTAAGTACATATAACTATATAAGCATTAATCAAGTAATTAATTGAGCTTCCAGTTGGATCCTGCCAACCATCTCCTTCACAGCAGCTGCAATCTCATTCACCGAGGTTAGCTGAGAATCATCTTCAACCTGTATCAAAGCAATTAACTATTACAACAATTCCATATTTAATCATGGGTTTTAAATCTTGAACAAATATAATAAGTATGTGACAGTTTAGTATTACTAGTACTAGTTACTTCAACTAACCTTGACACAGAAAGAGTAAAGGACCATGTTATCAACTGTTGTGACATTGAGGTGAAGGACGAAAAGGTGCAAGGAGTGCAACCTGGCCACCATTTCCAAGAGCTGTTTTGGATGTTTTCTTGATAGTACTTTGATATTGGCATGGCGTTCCACCATTGTCACTTCAATGTCTGCAATGCCTGAATTCTTCTCGGCAGAGTACTGAGGGAAGGAAAAGAAACCGGAGAGGACAGAGGAGGACAAACTGCCGTCTGCAGGTGGTTGCTTGCTTCTCTTCTGGGCTTCCATGCATTGGAGGAGTTGCTCAAGCTCCTTCACAAAATTAAGGGCTCCCCCTATGATGGATGCTTGGTCCCCCTACTCAAATGTGTGTGTACGTTAGTGAGACAGACAGACCGAGAGATCAATTATAGTATAGAAAACAAATTAACATTCTCCTAGGATTAGTAATTTCAAAATTAATGCTTTTTATATATATATATGTTAATTTGGTATATATTTTATATATATGATATTTGAATATAAAATATATACCAAATTAAAAGTAGTTTCAAAATGCTAGCGCCCATTAATCAACTATTTAACGAATCGAGTACCTTTTGCACATAAGAAGGAGGCATCATAGACCTAAGCACGGCGAGATAGTCGTTCATTTGCTTCCTTCTATTGCGTTCCACAGCAATGTGAGTCATTCTCTGGTTCTCCTTTTCTTCCTTGTTCTTGGTGCTTCTGGTGCGCCGTCTTTTTAGCCTTCCCATAGTCGCTGCTGGAGCTTCCACCGAAGAAAGTCCTTGACCCAACAACCCAATATTAGTGTTGGAGCCCCGCTCCTTCACACTAGCTTGCACCATTAATGAAGAAGGAGAAGATTCTAAATTATAGTTGTGAGGTGTTTCAAAGCAGACTTTGCTGTCTTCTTCAAGACCAAGGCAATAGCTCCCACCTCCTCCTAATACATAGATATCGCTGCAGCCATAACTGTAGGAGCCCTGTTGGAACACCAAAGCTTCGAGAGCCATTATCTGAAATACAAAGTGATCGATGATCAAGAGGCCGGGCCGGGGTTTTCTCAAAACTCATAAACAGGAAGAGCTGGCTACCATTAAACCAAACTCCCAAGTTCCCAACAAATAACTGGGAAAACCAGGAACAACTTTTGCTTCTCTTCACTCTGAAGTTTAACCTCTAGCTCTTCAATTTTAAAGGCCTCATTCAATCTAATAATTTATGCACCATGACCCCAGTTGCTCCAGCCACGTATTTTATAGACAAATTAATTGCGGAGGGGATTGTGTGTTTTTGTTTGTGTGTGTGAGAGGGAGAAACGGGGACTCTCTTTTTTATTATAAATTATTCATAAGAAAACAATGATTGTGGATTACGCCCAATTATTAGCCTGTAAATTAACCAACTATTAATCTTCACTAGAAAGAGCTATATATATAGACTTCATTAGAAAATAGTTATGTAAAAACAATATATATATAGTGGCATTTGTAGACTTTCTACACGTGATTTGTTGCATAGCTGTCATTTGTATTTTACAATATTAGATTTTAGACAAAAGTTCACTTATCATCTTTTGTGTCTTAGGTTTTGCAATGTTAACTTGAATCAAAAGTTTTAATGGAAGTATCTTATTTTAATTTCATCTCTACAGTTAGGGTTTTGTGTTAATCCAAACGACAAACATCTGAAATATCTTTTATATTCCTGAAAAATTTATAACAACACAAATTTACCCTCTTTTTTTTTTTTTTTTTTTTTGAGAAAAAGGTAAAACAACATGAAAGAAAAAAACCCAAACCAGGCCCACAAGGTGGCGGTAGGTCACGAGGGAATTTTTTTTAAAATTTTTTTAAAAGTAAGAGTATTTTAGTTATTTTGACATCTTTGGTTAAGATTTTTAAAAGATGGTTGAAATTAAAAAAATAAAAAAAAATAAAAAAAAAATCTAAAAAGCAAGATACCCACATTACAACTCTTGATCACATTACAACTCTTGATCATTCGAAGTTAATAAACTTAATATTATAAAACTCATAATACATAGAGAGAGAGAGGTCTCTTATATTTAACTATAATATTTGTTAACGTCAATTCAAAATTAATGACAATAAGATGAGAAATATAGAAGAATTATGCAAATTAATAAGAGTCTTTAGTACAAAACACAACTTATGATGTTGACGAATTAATTAAAGTGTTGTTAAGTGTAACTTTAACCTACCCGCTTGGTTGTGGCACCTCGTGAATTCTAGTAATTATTCTAAATAACGCACGTTTACGAGGAGCATCGCTAGTTGATTTGGTCATAATAACAAAGTAGTACCGGGGAGACACAAAGAGCAATGTGTATGTTTGTATGCGAGCACGTGGCGCAGAGAGAGAGAGAGCAAATGTGTATGTTTGTATGCGAGCATGTGAGTGACCGCACAAACAAAGGGGGGCAGATTCTGCAATCATGGAAAGCAACGCCCTCTCTCTCCGATGGGTGACTGAATGAATATGTGTACTCTTCAGTCTTCTCTGATTTGTGTTCAACCCCCAAAAACATCTCCTCTTTTTTCTCACTTTTTATATTATAATACTTTAACCTTCCACACCCAACTCCCGTTTCGATAAAAACATTCCCTCACTCACTCACTCTCTCTCTCTCTCTCTCTCTCTATCTGTGTCAGTGTGTGTGTGTCTGCTTGCGTTTGCATGTATTACTGCCTTTGGATAAAAAGGGGTAAGATAGATCATCTGAGGCTAGCTCTGAGCTAGTGAGGACCATCTAAAAGTTTGTGTTGGTTTTGGATTGATTTGCAAATAATTAATGTTTATATTCAAGAGAATGGTTTGATATATATATATATATAAGAACATTGCTCCTATCATGACAAATGAGAAACTCTTGGCTTCGTTGAGTCGATTGAAACTTGAAAGGTAGTTTTGTCAGTGATTAAATGGAAAAAAGGGGAGCGAGCAGTACTTGGGGCCTACTCATCTTCAACTTTTACGCACAAGTTGATTTTTCAAGACTTTCATATTTTTGCCCCCACACAAGACTTTTCTTGGGGAAGCAGCTCATATATACCATCTTTCCCTATATTTTAAGTGATTATTTTATCTCCTAAATAAGATTCTAATTAAAGTTACTGTAGCATATCAGATCCTACGCCAGCATACGATGCACTTGAACATGTTTTATCTCGATATTTTTTTTAATCACACCTTCTTGATCAATTGGCTTTGAGTAGTGAATCTATAATTAATTCTCATCTTAAATCTTTGTATATATGGTAATGGAATATACTGGATCTACATTTGGGTGTCACGGGAACTTAATTTTCCAATATTTCAGCTATATATATATATATATACATTTAGATTCCTTTAATTAGTATTTTGATCGATTAGCTGGACTATCAAATATTTCTAATTGGCCGTGTTTGAAGAAGTTTAAAGAATTGTTTTCTGCATTGCACTTGAAGCTAATTAAGTGGTTCCATTTTTTTTTTTGAACAAACAATCAATCACGCGCTAATCTATGAATTGGTGAACAAATATTGACTAGCTATGCGACTAAGTAACACAGAACTTGTGTTCATTTGGGATCGACGCTAATTACAAATTAAGGGAGCTAGGATGCAGAAATGAGATATATCGATATATGCCACTACTACTTCCATATATATATATATATAATATAATATAACCCTCTTCAAGACAATTAAGTACTTGTCAGATTATCAATGCATGTAAGGCCTTTTCACGTGTTACTTGATGGTTAATTAACGTGAATGTTGATGAAGAGGGAGTATTGTCATTATTAGGCGAATTGAAACATTAATTTTTGGCGATCTAAACATTGGTCTTAAACACAGACCCCTAACGTCTATGTCAGTCTTCGTCTTGATCATTTTTTTTCACGGTTTGGAACCAAAAAGTTGTACTAATTGCTACTAGTTTAGACGTCCGTTAACGTGGACTCTGGAACACTGACGGCCCCTAACGTCTATGTCGGACTTTGTCTCTTCCCCGACTATTTTCCACCTTGATCGAGAAGGTGCTTATGAATCACGGCTGATCATCGCAACATTTATACTGATGATTACTGTTAGGTAGCGTGAACCCTAGCTTTACAAAACCATGAGTCCCAGCGCCCATAGAAATGTTCTGCCATGTACGCCTCATGCACCAACCATTTTCAATGCAACAAATGCACATGATGTCATGATATAGAATTATACATATCATTGTCATGCTATATATATATATATATATTTCATGTGGATTTTGTCGTTAATTAAGGATTTACATACATTTTCCATTGTTGTGGAATTATCACACCTAGCTTCATGCATGCATATAGAGTAAACAAGTTCTGTTTCGTCACTTACTTTTTAAGTAGGGTTATGTATGTGCAATGAGTACTAACTCGCTAATTAAAATATTGATTTCATTTATACTTCTAATTGGAAGATGTGGCAGCTGCCACGTAGGGTGCTGACAATTGTTGAGGGAGAATAACATGAATGGTACTGGCTCGAACACTTTGTCTAATAAATAATTGCTAAGGTGGTTTTAGCAAGTTGGCTTATTATGTCATAGGCCAACCTTAGATTCTGGGTACCTCAATCGATTCATTGTATTTCCTTTTTCTTATTTTTCTATTTTGGTGATATTTGCAAGAATTTTAATATTCCACATCTACTTCAGCAAATGTCTAATTAAATTTAGATAAATAGTACATTTTTCTATATATTTTGATTATCAATTTTTTCAAAACATTTACATTCGACTCAACATTTTAGTTTTCATTTTCATTAGTTCCCGTTAAAATATTATTTATTTATCTAATTTAACCATTAATTCCCAAAAACGAGAGAGAGACAAATTGATTTCTTTAATAATTTAACTTATTCATTGTCAAGTTACGATGCTAGGCAAATTTGTTGATCATTATAACAATTAGTCAAATCTTTAGCTAAAATGGCTTGCTAGATTATGAGTTTTTTTTTTTTTTTTTTTGCTATATAACTATCCAAAATAACCTTTTAGCTATTTTTGTTAGCCCAATCTATAGTCCAAGTTTATGAAGAAGATAAAAGTTTAGGCATGACACTTTTTTTTGGAAGGGGGATGAAGAAAAAAAAAGTTTAGGCATGGCATTTTTGGAAGGGGGGGGGGGGGTGGGGTGTGGTAGAATCCTACTTTAGCTTGATTAGAGCATCTCTATTGAGCTCTTCAAGTAAAAGTTAATTAAATTTAAAAAGAAAAACTCACTTTTGTAATTTTAAAAAGCCACTTTTAAAATGAACCAAATATCAAACTTACTATCTCTTCCTCTACTTTAGTTAAATATTATTATTATTATTATTATTATTATTATTATTATTATTTTGTTCTTGGTAGATGAGAGAGAGAAGGAAAATAAATATATAAGATTAAAAAACTAAATAACTTTCACTTTTTGGCACTTGGTATTTGGAGAGCCTTATTGATTAAAGTTAAATTTAAAATAGAGTACCTAGAGAACTTGTTAAATGATTCCTTTTATGTGTTGTTTTTTTTTTTTTTTTTAAAAAAAAAAAGAGAAAAGTCAAATATAAAAAGCTCAATAAGAATGCTCTCATAGCAGCAACATTTTGAGGGAACGCTAGAGACCAGGATCCCAATTGCTTAAGGCAATGGACAACAATAGTTCTAAAATAACCAATGTTATTCTTGTGGTTCGATCCGAGAGCCACTATTTTTGTGGTTTCCTTTTTTTTTTTTTTTTTTTTTTTTGAAATATTATGTTTTAAATTTGCTAGATCAGGTGAATGCATCTCATCTATCATTTACGAATTAAATGATTAAATCAATTTATCTCTATTTGCTTAAGCTTTTAAAATAATTGGTGATTTAAATTAATTTTAAAAAAATAAAAAAATTAATAAATAAATAATTGAGCTAACTGATTGACCTACTCTCAATCATGTATGCTGCAGTTTATGTAATGGGACTGCTTCCCGTCTAGTGTTTGAAAGCATTCTCATATGATTAACCATTCTCCTTTTCATTCATATAATAGTGACTTTTTTTCCCCTTCCAATTAAAAAAAAATAATAATAAAAAATCCATGTAGTTTATGTAACGTATCAACAAACCTCTCTGGTCCATGTTTAGATGTTTGCAATTGCACAATAGTTTTGAGAGAGAGAGAGAGAGAGAGAATCTTGTTTGTCGGTGTCTCTGATCTCAAAACAAAAGACATGGATGTCAAGATGAAGGGGATGCTGTGTTCATCAAATTCCGACAATTATGCCACTGTGAATACGTCATGGGACAAATCTCCCTTCTATATTATATATATAATATATATAATATATATATATAATAAGCGATGTGCCACTTGTTAATTAGAAGCAGGCAGACCCCCCCCCGCGCCCCCCGCACGCTATTTATTTGGCTTAAAGAGAAATTTTACTTTAAATTCTTAAATTATTTTGCGATTTAATATACTTCTTGAACTTTGAAATCTTTTAATTTAGACCCTTGAATTTTTAATTGTAATCAATTTAAACTCTCCGTCAAATTTTAAATGTTAAAAGTGATACAATAACGTTTATACCCAAAACTTTTATAAAATTTCAAATTTATCCTTAATTTTTTTTTTAAAAAAAAAGGTATTTTTTAAAAAAATATTATAAAAAAAATCACAACGTAACCCACGGTTGGGTCACCTTGTGACCTTTTTTTTTCAATTTTTTTTTTTAATAAAAAAAATGAAAGGTAATTTTATCTTTTTAGGAGTTTTAACGGCAAAAATTAACGAAAAGATTCAAATTGATTGCAATTGAAAGTTCAATGGTTTAAATTGAGAGATTTTAAAACTTAAGAGTATGTCAAATTGCGTGGTAATTTAGTGGTGTAAAGTAAAGTTTCCCCTTGATTTAATTTGCTTGGTAGAGGAAAAATGTTTTCCCATGCATTAACGTTATAAATAAGATGCTGCCTATATATATTTATACACACAAAAAAATATGTTTATTTCTCTGCTTCCCATTTTACGAAGTTGATGATGGACTCAGACGTCCATTACCTTCCAAAAACTCTATAGTAGTGTAAGCCCCTATTTAGATTTTCCTCCGCAGAACTGTACCTTACCCTTTATACAGGAAACTTTAGCATCGATGGACTATAAGCTATCGATCCATCATCCATCATCCAGGCATGCAAACATAAAATTTATATGTTACAATGTACCCAAAAACTAATGAAATATATATAAATACACAAAAAAATATGTGTTTGTTTCTCTGCTTCCCATTTTACGAAGTTGATGATGGGACTCAACCAACCAAAAAAAAAAAAAAAGACAAGGTGATTGGGGTTTCCACCCCGATGCAAAGGTGGTGGGTGGAGACCATCGATCTCATGGAGATGGTGGATCGAGGTGCAGCTCCACCTCCTCCTGGCTCCTGCTTGCTTTCCACCCATCCATGTTATGGAGAGGTGGAGTTGCGGCCTCCACCCCTCCTCCCACTTGCTTTTTTCTCTTCCTTGTTTTGTGGTGGAATATAATCAAAATTGTATATAAATTATATATAGATATCACGTACATGTTCACTTTATTAAGCAGCTTGTTGACATAACTTGGACGAAAAAGTTTCCAAATTAATAAGTGATTTTTTAAAGGTGAAAACCCAATAATTATTATTATTATTATTATTGTTGTTGAAATCTAGGAATAATTTCTAAATAGTGAAAAGCTATGACCAAATTTTTAGTTTTCCTAAATCGGATATGACTTTGCTCTGCCTTTTCTTTATCCTTCCCATTTTGGGACCAGTGGTTTGTTTTGCTCCCATGGACAAGCATCTAGGGAAATCTTCGGACCCTTACAGTACTTTTGTTTCACCTCCAATCTGACATGTCTGCAGATCTAGTCGGTTCAATCCAACTAATTAGATGGTTTTACGTACATCACAAAAATGAAAAACAGATAATAATAAAATCGCTGCTTCTACTGTATTCGTGGCCGGAACTGTTTATATGCAATTTGCAAAATGGACCACTACAGTACTGTACAAAGCATCTATCTTATATTTATTTTTCCCAACTTTGAAAGTCAAATTATTGGGCTTTTGTTCCCGTAAAAAAAATGTGTCGGTGTTAATTGACCTTTAGATTACTTGTGAAATATTGGTGTGATATACAACATTGGTCATAATAAATAACTAACCAGGTTATTATGCATGTGCTTTGCAATTCACAGGCATGCAATAGATCACGGGTGATGAAGGGGTAAGCGTAGAGCCGTCACCATGTAGGTTTTGTTTGGTTTAACAATTTTAAAATGTGCGATTTAATAAAATTAAAAAAAAAAATGTAAAAATGTAGTTAATAATAACTCGAGTTTTAAAAATGCAGTTATCATTTAACAAAATCATTCATGTGTTTTTAAAAACACATCTCATTTTAAAGTTACAAATTGTTCAATTAACGCACTCTCAAACAACAGCGTACGTAATTGCGTGGGGAACATACCTACTTGCTGGTTGAGACAAGTAAGTAGCTAGCTAGACAGGTATATTTTTCTATTTTATTTAAAAAAAAAAAAAAGAAATGTTAAATTGAAAATAGATTCGATACAATCCTTATGAGCATACAATTATTAATTTGTTTATTGTCCTTTGATTCTGTATTTGTTGAAATGATTTGGAGGGAAGCGGGCAATGATTAAGATTTCATTCATGAAAGAGGTATCAGAACAGAAAGATTTGTTTCCCGTGATGGGACTCTTTTCCTTGGGGTTTTTTCTTTGATGGATCAGGCTATTATGGCCCATGGGAAAGCTCAACGGTAGGATTCGGAGTCCTAATAATTTGAACGACACATATAAAAAAACAGATGGATGAACGGCCCAAACTTACTTTACTCATCATCAAAATTACTAAAAAAATATCTGTAAGAGACAATCGTGACTTAAGGGGTAGGAAAAAAGTAAATTGGGAATCTTTTGAAGAAAAAAAACACATTTGCATGAAAATAATAGACAAAAAAATGAGGGCCAAGAAGACTTCATTGCGGACTTGGGACCCGTACGTCAGTGGTGTGGCCTTTAACTTCCAAAATTGGATTGAGAAACACTCCAAAATATCTTTGATATTTTACGTTGATTGTCATCCTTGTCATGTGTACGTTTGTCTCATCCCTAATTGCTGGTGGATACCTTGTATCTAAACTAAAGTACAAGCTTTTAGAGAGATGGATAATTATTTATAAATTTTGCTTTCATTGTGTACCTATTTAGGCCTTCGTCATTTTTTTTTTTTTTTTAAAAGGGGGGGTTATGTTTACAAGCATTAATAATCCAGCTTAATTTTATGTTAATAAATGATTATATATTAACTGAGTTCGAATCGAGCTTATACAAACTGATTTCGAACTGATAAATTCACTTAAAGCCCTATATATATATTTTGAGACAGTTTTATAGCAAGATGAAGGCTATCCCTTTGTACCTTCGTTATGTAGTCAAGTAAATTTCAAAAAAAAAAAAAAAAAGTAAATTTCATGTACTAAGAGTATCAGTTTAGACTTGGGATGTTGGGTCGTTTCAAATTGCTTGCACACAAGTTGAAGGCCCAATAGCGAGTGAGATCCACTCCATGCAGCCCATCTTGTCAAAGCCCAAGTTGAAGCTGCTCTTTTTTATAAGGGGTAACTTCATTGAGCAATACCAAACATATAGTCCCCAGCTCAATCGATTGGGACCACACTTAATGAAGTGGAGGTCACTAGTTCGAATCTCCCTCCCCCTCTTGGGCGGACATGTCAAAAAAAAAAAAAAAAAAAACCAAATATTTATATATTTCTCAGTCTCTCATTTCACACATGAAGTAAACAAACAAACAAATTAACATGAAGAATTGTTAGTCTGGAGATAAAGTATACAACCGCCTCTTTGATTACTCTTTTTCCAGTTTATACCCTGCCTAAAGCATACCTTTTACCCTTCTTACCTTTCTCCAATCAACCAACGATAACGAAATTCCAACCCCTCAAAACAGAACAAATACCCAATCCAAGTCACCCTTTTTTTTTTAGCTTTTCCATTTTCCACAACATGATGTGCACACTTTTGCCACCCTTTTGGTTCTTTTGCACTCTGGAACATTGTTCTTTTCTTCTGCTCTTATTTCAATGGCTATCGTTTTGTCTTCACCATGGACAAGGTTTCAACAAAATATTAATTTAATTTAATTTAATTGCGTTGAGAAAGGAAAACCTTGAGCTTGCTTGTTTACAAGGTTCAATCTGGTATTAATTGAACGATAAGGAAAGAATTACTGAAGTTCTCCCAAGTGGGCTTTGGATAAAATTCGTTCTTTATTGGGGGTCCTTTTGCTCCTAGATGGATGCTATAATTTGGCTTTCTTGAAGCTTTTGGTTGCTTGCATTCTTCATGGAACTTGTTTTTAGCAAATGGGGATGTGCATTTCTACTGTGTTGTTGGCTCACCTTCTCTGGAGCATACTCGGGTAAGCTCTATAACCTCCAATTTCTTGGATTTTTGGTTGTTTCTTGAAAATTAAATGCTATTTGTTAGTAGATGAAAGTATGAACAAATTGAGAATGGTTTTCTTACGTTGCATTCTGGTCCGAAGTGGATGGGTTACATGGGGATTCTAAAGTGAGAGGAGTGAACTTGGGAGGGTGGCTGGTTGTGGAAGGTTGGATTAAGCCTTCACTGTTTGATGGCATTCCCAATGGAGACATGCTTGTGAGCTTCTTCTCCAAATCTTGTTCTTTCTATGATTCTTGGATATAATCTGGCTTCTTCATGAGTGGGTTGGCTGACCCATTATTGGGAATGGTAATGTAGGATGGAACAGAGGTACAATTTAAGTCAGTGACACTGCAGAAGTATGTGTGTGCTGAGAACGGGGGAGGTATGAATGTTACAGTTAGCAGGGATATCGCATCTTCATGGGAAACTTTTAAGGTGAGATGCCTGACCACATTGTTCTGTGCCTGTAATGTTCTATTGGCTGTTGTGATAGATTGGTGTAAAAATTGATTTTTGGTATTGCTAAGTGAAGGAACTGTTTATATTGGTTTATTCGGTATGTAAACTATAACTTTTCTTGCTTTGGTGGTTAAAAATCCAAAAATTTGGATGCGGCATTTTGGTAATGGAGTCGTATGTCAGATCAAGGCAGCTAACAAATCCTTGTCCCAACCATCTGGAATTTGCTACGTGGATCAAATGTTACTAGAACATATCGTCCTACGGGTTGTCTAAGTAACATTAATAGTTTGAAGTGATTAGTAGTTTGAGTTGTTGGAGCTAACCGGAAAAAAAAAAAGAAAAAAAAAAAAAGTATTGTTGCATGAATTTTCATTATTTAGTAATCTATAGTTAGAAATGGATCTCCCTGGAGTTTTTTCCTCCCTTTATTTCTCCTTTTATTTTCTTTATTTTGAGGAATGGGAGGTTAAAACTCCATGGATTGCTGTTCCCCGGAGTATCACAACAATGTGCCTGTCAAGAGATTGTGGATTTATCGAATTTTGAGGTACTTATTTTATTGAGAGTCTTGCTAGTTGTATTCAAGCGACTATGGTTTCTTGCCCAACTTCAATATTATTAATCTGATTCTTATTGTTATTGTTATTGTTATTTTTTATTTTATCTTTGTTTGCAGTCTAAGAAGTAATGTTTTGTCTTTTATGTATAACTGAATGAACAAGATAGCCTCGTGTGATGTTCTAAACAGATTATCTTAACCTTATGTTCTTGGATTTCGAAATAAAAAGTGTTCCGTGTATGGAAAAACGTTATCCCATTCCTTTCTTTTATTGCAGTTATGGAGAGTCTCGGAATCAAAATTTCAGTTTCGAACCTCCCAAGGCCAATTTCTAACATGTGATGGAGAAGGGTGCTCTGTCTCTGCTACTGCAGAATCACCTTCCACATCAGAAGCATTTTTCATTGAAAGGAATAACAGTAGAGTTCACTTCAAACTCAAGAGTGGGGCCTATCTGCAGGTATCATTTTTCACCGTTTCATGTATTTAGTAAAAGAATAAAAATACCCGCATTGTTTGCATTGCATTTATAAGAAATAGTGCTGTACAGGCATTCTTGGGAGGATGCAGTGTAAATGTTGCACATTTCCAACCGTACCATATTTTTCCCTCTGTGTGAGTCAGTTGCCAAAATCTTACATCTTGGGGTCCAACAATTATTTGGATAATGACATGATTATGCAAATGTTTCTGTTGAATGAAGAATGATGCAGTTATTTTTCATGATAGTTCTAAAATTCATGAATCAACTCTATCAATATGTTTGGCATGGTTTGGTACTTCTTGAAGATTCACAGGATTTTGTCAAGTTCTGCTCATAAAAAGAGTGAGAAAAATCATTTGAATAATAGGTGTTACTTGGCCTACAGCCATCAAGTCCTTTCTCAACCATGTCATGTGCACCAACTGTGGCAAAACAAACTTGGTTAAGGATCACCAAGATAGGCATTTGAAATTATGTCATTATTCAATTGCCTCTTCATAGGATGTTATACTTTTTAATGATAAAAACATAATGGATGTACTCCATTTTTAGGCTACAATAGGAAATCAGCTCACAGGAGACTATCCAGGGATTCCAGGATGGGATGATAATGCAGCCACATTTGAGATGACGATAGTAGCAAATAATTTGCATGGGGATTACCAGCTTGCAAATGGATATGGACACAAAGAGGCCAAAGAGGTTCTTAAGGTAAGTCCATATTTTCTGAAACTTCTTTGTTTCTTTTCTTGAAATTTTTTTAAACCAGTGTAATAGGTGGAAAGGCACCCTCTGTATTAATTTATCTGGGCATTCTCAAAATTAGGTATTTTCAAAGATGACTCTAAACATATTATGAGTAGAATCTAGCACTTGAATTTTTTTATATGACTAATTCAATGAATATTAGTGATAACAAAGGGAAAAGATCAACCATAACATCTCAAATATTCAAAATATCATTCACCAATGCAGCAACAGCATTTGCCAGTTGCTGCATTTGCCATTGCTAAAGTATGAGCATTAAGGAAGACTGCTTTTGAGTACATTTTCAGCAATTAATGCAATCGATTCCTAGTATGTTAGCCATGTGTTTATCTCCACATCTTTGTCTGCACTTAACTGACATATGTGCTTGACTATGTGATGTATTTTTGGCATGCTTTAGTATCTTTGCCATATTGTCCTCCTTGATAGATTGAAAAGATAGTATATATATCCATGACCCATGTGAAAGCCCCTTGAGAACAATCAATTGAGTCATTATAGAACTCCATAATATTTGCTTGATAAGAGTTATAGATTCCTCCAGTGTTGTCTTCTTGCCTATGTAATTTATCAGCCATCTCAAACTGCAGAGACACAGAAACAGTTTTATCACTATTGAAGATTTCAAATTTCTGTATAGACATGGAATAAATACTGTTAGGATCCCAGTTGGCTGGTGGATTGCTTTTGATCCTGATCCTCCCGTTCCATTTATTGGGGGAACTCTAGAAGCTCTGGATAATGCATTCTCATGGGCACAGTAGGTCTTGCTTTCACCTTGTTCTGTTCCAATTGGTGATACTATGAAACTTAAAATTTCCCTCTGATGTTGTACCCGAAAACGTTGGTGCAGAGCCTATAACATAAAGTGCCTAATCGACCTTCATGCTGCTCCTGGCTCTCAAAATGGGATGGAACATAGTGCTAGTCAAGATGGTTTGACAGGGTGGCCTACTTCTCAGGATTACATCTCACAAACACTGGATGTTATTGATTTTCTAGCTTCCAGGTATATTATGGACAATTTCTTGGATTGTCAAGATACAGTCCTTATTAAGAGTTATCCGCTTGCTTGTTACTTTGAATATCTATCAAAAAAGTCAAAGTTTTGATGGTTGGTGGCTAGCATAAAAAACGTATATGATTTGCATTATTATCTCATGTTTAAGGGTACTGGCCAAGTTATATCAGGAGTGAAATGCTACTGTAGCTAGGAAACAAAATATGATTTTATGGGGATTGGATAGTTAATGGACTTCAGATCCGTAGCAACTGTGCGTGTTTGTGTCCCATCCAAGAAAAGGAGAAAAGTGGGGGGGCCCTGTGGGTGGGAATGTTGGTGGGTTTAAAAGTATTCATCACCAAAATAATGTTTAAAAGGTGGAACCAGGGTTATATGGTGAAATCGGAAAACAGATTTATATCAATTAGCTTCTTGAAACAACAAAGAAAAGAATCAACAGAACTCACCAAAAGTCATGTAATTGAACTGATAGAAAATTAAGCATCTCTCTCTCTCTCGTGGATTGTGACGTTCAAGTATCTTTTCATTAAAAACTAGAAGATTCACCCAGGTTCGTGCTGCTCCTGGAGTAAACTTTCCTGTTGTCACATACATCCTTCCTAATCTTCCCCCTGGCAAGTATATCTACTACACTCTCATCAAAGAAATCATTGAAGGCTTCCCATACCATTTTGCACTTGGTTCCTTGATATGTTATCTTTTCTTTCTGTCCCCTTACCTCTCTCTTTCAAATACACACACACAGGTTTATATTCTGTCATATTATTTGTTAAATGACACTTACAAATGCCAGTAGAAGAATCTTTATCTTTTTCACCTTTTAGTTTTTTGACACCTGAAGCATTAGTTCAGGCCCATTTGAACTCTATGCAGGGTGACTTGACTTCTTTGCATTTTCAGGTATGCAAGACATCCTGCATTGCTGGGAATTGAGCTCTTAAATGAACCATCTGCTGCCACAGTTCCATTGGATACTTTAGTTTCATATTACAAACAAGGATACCAAATTGTTCGAAAATACTCGTCAACAGCATATGTAATAATTTGCCAAAGAATTGGCAATGCAGATCCCTGGGAGCTTTATCAGGCTAACATAGGCTCTCACAACATAGTGGTGGATTTGCATTTCTACAACCTCTTTGACACATTCTTTGTTAATATGAGCACTGTGGATAACATACAATTCATATACAAGAGCAGGGAAGCTCAATTACAGGCCCTCAACAATACAAATGGTCCACTTGTTTTTATTGGTAAGTTAGAATATGAATTCCATCTTTTATTGAAAAATTTACTTCGAGGTTTTAGATTCAAATTTATAATCCAGACATCAATTTCAATGAAAATTTTCATTCTTAATATGTAGCAGTTAGAATCAATTAAAAGGAAAAACTTCATTTAATCCTCTGAACTTTCATTACTTTTGCAATCTCCTCTAAAGTTATAAAAACTCTCAATTTAGCATATCAAACTTTCGATTTTTTGCAATTTAATCCCTCCCATTAAGGTTTGGGGTTAAATCAAACGGTCAAAGGGTAAAATGACCATTATACCTTTGTAAACTTCATGAAATTCTATTTTTCTATTTTTTTTTTTTAAAAAAAAAAAAAAAAATCAAGGGTATTTTGAAAATTTCACGGCCTCGGTTATGATTTTCAAGGGGGTTAAATGAAGTTTCTTCCAATTAAAATCAGAGTGAAACTTTTTTCTGCATGTAGAAGTGAGCTATTGCTGTTTTGTCTTTCTTAACATTCTGAATTAGAAACCCTAGTTTTCTTTTGATACAAATTCCACATTTAGGCACCTGAGTAGGGTTCTTCTAAGTGGTAAGAATTATTATTTTGAAAGTGGATTGCTTTCAGGGGAATGGGTGAATGAGTGGAATGCGATAAGTGGGTCTCAGAGAGATTATCAAGAGTTTGGGAAGGCCCAATTAGAGGTTTATGATGCAGCATCTTTTGGATGGGCTTATTGGACACTTAAGAATGACAGAAAACACTGGGATTTTGAATGGAACACAAGGAACAATTATCTCCAACTTGGTAAATACTCTAGGCTCATCTGGTTTCTGTTTTGAACACATACAGATGCACACACATCTTGGGTACTGAATCTAAGTTCTTTAGTTATGACTTTCGCTGTTACAAATAAGACAATTTTGAGGTAGTGTATGAGGTAAATATAGATATATCCGTGCAGGCGATTCACCCAACAAGCAGATTTTCAACAGTTTAATGTCAGTCGGGTTGATATGTAGCTGGTTCTCTCTGCATTATTTATGGTGAAAAGTCACACTTGAGTTGCATCATTAACAATAATTGAAGAGGAAGATCTACAATGCGGCTTTTCTTTGCTTTTGGCTTCTCAACCATCACATTCTTACTTATTGTTATGCAAAATGGAAAAAAGGGCAATAATACTGTAAATACTTGGAGGCTACATGTGTGATACAAGGGAAAATTTTCTTCCTCTAATTTCGCTATCCTCGAGCAGTTTTATTGTGCAAATGCACGTTCTCATGTGAATTCAGTCTGTTATCTAAAGCCATCTTTTATAAACAAAAATGTAAAGTCTCTTGACCACCTGGCCGATTGTAAAGTATCCTAGAAACAGAACAACCATAAATCCAAAATATGATAAAGGTAGGGTAACAAATCCCATGACTTTCCCAAGTGGTGTCAAAGGAATTGCGATTCCAATGGCAGAAATCAAAAGCGTGGAACAGAGCACTGGCCATGAGGCAACCTCCTGAATGAAGGGAATTTTCTCTGTCCGGATCAAGTGGATAATCAGAGTCTGCATTAGAAGCCCTTCAATAAACCACGCAGTACGAACGAAATTCACCTCCATAGAACCCATAGCCTTGTAATAGATCCAAAGGAACATGAGGGTGGCTGCATCACAAAGAGTGCACACAGGTCCGTTCCATAATAGGAACATGGGCAAGCCTTTCTTAGACCATCTTTTTGGGGTTTTGACATAATCTTCTTCCATCTTGTCCCATGGGATAGCAATTTGGCCCACACTATACAAGAAGTTTTGTGTAAGAAGCTGCCTTGGAGTCAATGGCTCATACTTAAGGACCAGGGTTGCCAGTAGGAGTGAAAGAATACTTCCTAAATTGGCAATAGCTGACATTTTTATGTATTTCATAGTATTCCCAAAAGTAATTCGGCCGTGTTCAACTCCGGCGACAAGGACGTTGAGGTCTTTCTCCAGTAAGATGATGTCGGCAAAGTCTTTTGCAACTGATACCCCTGAGTCAACTGATATACCTACATTGGCAGCATCCAATGCGAGGGAGTCATTTACACCATCCCCCAAAAACCCGACCACATGCTTGCCAACCGTCTGCAGTGACTTGACTACTCGGAATTTCTGAGTTGGGGTGAGCCTAGCTAGTACTGTTGCTCTTTTAACGGTCTCATGGAAGGAATCCTGCTCGAGTAGCTCAAGCTCGGGCCCAGTAACTACATGGGTTGTTTTGATGCCTACTTCCTGGCAAACCCTTATTGCCAGGGAGAGTGAATCACCTGTTAATACTTTCGCTTTCACCCCCTTCTCCGCCAACCGCCACAAGGCTTGCTTTGCCGAGTCCTTGGGTGGATCAAAGAATGTTATCAGGCCGAGGAACACCATGTCTGATTCACAAGTCTCATCATTGGCCATGCTTCCGTTACTGATTTGCTGCAACATGAGAGACAAAAAGAGCAAATAAGTTTAAAGAAAAAAAAAAACTCTCATCGTTGCCTATACTGTTTTACTTCTGCTAACATAATATGAAGAAGAGAGCCAAAAGAAACGAAGATTGAAAAAAAAACTACTAAAATTTGCTTAGTCTGCATCAACTAGGTATTTGGTAACCATGAAAAGAGATCCAGACACACCGGTTTCAGCCTCTTTGTTGCTACTCCTATTGTCCGTAAGCCCTTATTGCTTATCTCTTCTGCCATACTTAGAATCCTCTGACAGTCTTCTGGAGATAAATTTGTTATTGCACCGGTATCAACATGCTCAATGAAAGAAGAAACTTTCATTACTTCTTCCAATGCTCCTTTTGTTACCATGAATCGGTCGATAAATTGAAGATTTATATCTTCCGCATGTGATTCTGTTTCCATGATAACAGATACTCTTCGTCGTATGAAATCAAATGGGATCTCATCTATCTTCCTCCACTTGGATGGCTGAAACCTGTATCCATTTGTATAAACATATGCCAAAATTGCATCGTCCAGAGGATACTTCTGGTCAGTCTTGAAGTAGGAGTTAAGGAAGGCAAACTGTAGAACCTTTTCTTTGGGTAAACCCCCGCTGTCAAGATGGTCAACCATGATGGCACGGTTCATGGTGAGTGTGCCCGTCTTATCAATGCATAAGATATCCCTGAACAGAAAGAACAAATGGATGAAAAATAGGACTAAATGTTGTGGTTTCAAACGAAAATGTTGATGAATTAATAATTACAAAAAGGAGTTCATGAACCAGGTTAAGACTCAAAAGGGTATCTCTTCTCCTAGTTCAGCATCTAACTGTAAATATGTTTCCTTTTCAAGTTCATGGAAATTGCTAGACACCTGACTTGGTTAGCCTAGTTCACGTTGTACCGGAACAGTATGTCCTCCTCCATACAATTGTTTGGATAGACCTATTAATATGATCAAACGAGTTAGAGCATTTTTATCCGTGAGAACGTGAACTAGGGTTATAAAAAAAAATAGTTTCAGTAATAGACAACTTAGAAGTTAAAGCCAATGAAGCCAAAAAAAAAAAAAAAGTAGTGTAAGTTATGAAGAATTCCCTCATCTTTTCTGTGATTGCAGGCAACCAACCAGATGCAATGTTAAGTTTCATCAAATGGTAATGCTTTTGTACACTCGACCTACTAACTGTAACCCACCATGCAAGATTTCAGCAGTGACTTCATAGATTGTGGTTTTTCTTCCTCTTTTTTTTTTTTTTTTTTTGGGGGGCGGGGGGTCACGCTAACCAGGGTATTCAAGATGAAAAAGATGGTGTTTTTGATATTCAGGATCAGATACCCCCCTCAATCGTATAAGAATACTAAGGAGCTGTGGTCATGTACTTATGTTTGTATTTAATATCCTCCAGTAACTTATCAAGTAAATATAAACTTACATTGATCCCATGTCTCGGATGGCAGTTATGCTTTTGACTATGCATCTATCTCTGGCCATAGCAAGTGCTCCTTTAGCAAGACTTATGTTAACAATTAGGGGGAGCATTTGAGGAGTGAGTGCACTTGCAACTGACATTCCAAAAAGCAGACTTTCGCTCAAATTATGGCATGTATAGTAATCAATTATGACTATGATGGTGACTACTACTAGCATAACAGCAATAAGCACATAAGATATGCGGCGGACACCATTCTCGAAGTCATCTGGTGGTTTCTTCTTCCCTATGGCTGAAAACATGGTGCTCATGTAAGTCTTGGATCCAGTGGACACTACTAGACCAGTTCCACTACCTGATACCACATTTGTTCCCTGAAAGATGTGATCAGAACCCATATTATATTCTCAGTATTTCAATTGTAATAACCAATCAGCAATCAGTTATGAAAGAGCCGTGATGAGAAGACAAACTTCTGAGGAAAATTTAAAGAAACAAAAAGAGATAAATGTTACCAGATCCTACCCCACCTCTTACCACCTTAGCCAAGGCCCAACAGCCAATTTCCTTTTAAAACAAATTTCATTCCCTTTTGTCATCAGGGTCCTCCTAATTTATAACTTCAGTGAGCAACTTTCAATTTTGGGTTCTTGGGGTCATAAACATTCTAGAAGGCCTTGCTTGAAAATCAAATTCTCTATCGTATCAAAGCAACTTGTCCCACTTATTTCTGTCGGGTACGTCCAGTAATAATGATCTTCTAAAGTGAACGAAAATAAATAGATGAACCCCAAAACCCTGCTACCAGTTGATCCCTTAAAACAAAGCAGTTCAGATATAGTTACTTAAAAATTTAAAACACTTATGACTTAGAAGCACAGAAAAGATCATCATCTTCAATTATTGCACTCTGGTTTTAGGAACTAATGCTGAATGATGTTGCATATCTAGTGGTTGTGATGATAATATTTGTAACATAATAGTGTTAAGAAACGAAGGAAAAAAAAAAAACAGTAGTAGTAAACAATCTGCAACAGATGATATGAAAGGAGGGACATCCAGATTGTATACTAAAAGTTGGCATATTACAAATTAAAAAAGAGACCTCTCTGAAGCATTCTAGTTAGGACTTTTTTCCATCAATGCAATACGGTATAATGCTTCTACAGGAAAGGAAACTGTAACAGGGGTATCCTATATACACAAAAAAAAAAAAGATCTGCTTCTCTCACAAATTCCCACTGGAGCCTAAAAATCTAGAAAGTGCAGTTTGTGCATTTGACTGCCGTGTATCATGTATGGGTCCTAAAAATCTTATATTTGACATGGAGTATAATTTCAATTATCATTTACAGCCTCTAGAAAAAGTTATGTTTCTTCAGGATGCCATACAATGTCATTGAATTATTTTGTCATACATTTAACCTAATTATATCATCTATGGTTTAATTATTTAAAATCTATGTGAATATCGAAAAGATCAAGAACATATCTTTTTAAAAAAATTCCAGAAAATACTGTTATCTGTTTGTATGAGTGTGTTTGATCAAATGCAATCTATTCCATGATCCATATATTTCCTAACGTATTCATGATAATTCCAAAAAGAAAAATGCAGATACTCTTGTTAACTTAAATCCCAAATTTGCAACTTTGAGAGGTGGGACCCCTCAAATTTCTGTCTGTATAACTGAAGCTATAACTTCCACCACAAATAGAACAACCACAGGAATAACCATACCCACCATGAAGCAAATATTCTTCAACTCTAGTAAAGGAGTGCTTTGATCTTCTCTGATGTCAGCTGTTTTTTCTGTTGCCATGGACTCCCCTGTTAGTGAAGACTGACTGTTCAAGAAGCAGGATGTGATCATGTGATTTAAAATTTTGGCTGTAGAGGAAAAAGGAAGAATGGAATGAAAGAACTCAAAAACTCATCTACAGAAAGGGGAAAGCTTTCCAGGTAGCATACCTTACAACAAGATGTTTTGAAGATAAAAGCCTCACATCTCCAGCAAAAAGGTCCCCAGGTTCAAAAATAACAATGTCACCAGGAACAACATCTCTTTGATCAACTTGAACAATTAATTCAGTCTGAACGACTCTTCCTGCACATCTTTGAACTTTGACGGGGCATCTTACTAATTCTGAAAGTTTCATGGCTGCCTTTGAACTGCTATATTCCTGAAAAACATGTGGAAAATTAGTAAAAGACTACATTTGAGAAAAGATACGCAAAGTACCTATTGACTGAACAATTTAAGCAAAGAGAACCTGGTAGAATCGGAGGGAAACACTAATAAAAACCAATACAAGCATGACGCATCCATTTGGATTGTCGCTGGTTATGTATGACAGCACAGACAAAACAATGAGAATGATATTAAAAGGATGGAAAAAAGCAGTCCACAGAAGATGCCACCAGCTTGGAAAAGAATAATCAAGAGGAACATTTGGGCCATTTTCCTTCAATCGCCTCTCAGCTTCAGTGAAGCTCAGGCCTGCGCAGAAGCAAAAGGAAAACTAATGTCATCTCATCAAAGGAAAAGGAAAAGTATAATTACAGAATAAAAAAGAAAAAGACTAAAAAATGATTTTTCACCAAAAAAAGAAAAAAGAAAAAGAGAGAGAGAACTGTAGATGCTTAGAAACCCCCATCCTCTTTTCCTGACAATGGTTAGTCCTGCAGAAAGTTATGGTAGAAAATTCATACATAAATGCAGAGCATAATATTACAAAAGAAATTATGCTTGTTTACAGAACTGTTCCCTTGTTCTTGGAGAGAGTGGTTTTCTATCCCTCTTCATCAATCAGTGTGAGAACTTTGGTTCTACTTTAGCAAGTACATTTTATTTTATTTTTGATTTGCATTTCACTTTTTATTTTTAAAAATATATTTAAGGGAATTGAATGGGATTGAAGCATTTCTCATGCTTAAAGGAAAAAGCAACTTAGGCTTGTTCTTGGGCATCTAGAAGTCTAGATCCACTCCTCCACATAAATTATTTTCATTTCGTGAGTGAACTAACAAATTGTTACACATACTGAAACAATAGCTTGATGCATTTGCATGACAGTATAAATAGTCAGCACAGTAACTTAAGATTTAATTGGTTTCTTTTTATCTTTGAGTCATCCAGTTTCAATTGATGTACTTCAAAACAGTGCATCTGGCTGCTTACAGGTGAAAAGTATGATCCTAGAAATCGTATCTTGAGATAGTCATCCTGCATGCTTGTTTTCCGAAAAACGAGAAAGGAGAGAGAGAGAGAGAGAGAGAGAGAGAGAGAGAGAAGACAATCCTGATCCAGGCCCAGAGCAGAGAAATACAATGAGTGAATGAATATTGGCAGAATATGGTACTTGAGTATTGCCTTCCTTGCATTTTAAACTAACAGGACTATAAACCGCAAAGCTTGATATGCCCTAGCAGAAAGCAAAAAATCCACCCCAAACACCAACCTATTGATTATTTCTGCCAGATGTGGATATTAAATATTTTTGAAATCGTAAATAAAACTTTTCAGTATCCTGTGGAAAGCATAGGAAGTAACTGCAGTACAAACTAAAATCTGAAGTAGAAACTCGCATGTGTAGAGGAAACTGGCATTTTGCCTACGATTGATCATATTCCTAGGGAATGCTGCAGTGCACGGTAACATTTTGTTTATGTACATTCTTGAGATATCATACACTAGTAGTAGGATTATCCTAGAAAGATTTCGTTCATGCAAGAGATGGAACCAACACTTGTATGCTCCATACGAAGATACAATTGTCTATTAGATCTGCTCCTAAATAGTTTGAATGTGCTTATACACATTTCTACAGGGGTTTCCAAATAAACTCAAACTAAACCCAAGAATTGATATGCCCCATTATGCTCATTGGCTTTCTTTAGCAACATCCAATATAACTACAATTTATATGCCCCATTATCCTCGTTGGCTTTCTTTAGCAACATCCAATATAACTAGAATTTGCCCAGATAGTCTCCCTTTCAAGTAGCTTCATGATGGAGCTAGGAATATATATTTAGATGATACCAATGGTTACATGTTCTCCCTGTTGTTAGTCAAAGGAACTAGGCATCCAACTTTAACCGATTCATATTTGAAATGGAACAGATACAGAACTGTAGGAATCATCGCAACATATATATGTGAAACAAGAGCATTTGATGAGTTCCTATAAAGGATCAAATCCCATCTGCCATGGTGAAGATTTCCAATTACCTTTTAAAATGGTTCTCACTATGGATACTAAACTTATTCACTATAGTTAATATATAACATTTGAACGAGCAATATAAAAATTCAAAGGAAAATAAAATATGCTTTAAATCAACAAATAAATATATCCAATCTCTTGGCATTGTATCAAACATCCCAAACTATTCTAAAACTAAAATATATATAAAAAAATAAAAAAAATAAAAAAAGAGGAAGATTCTCACCTCTTTCGGTGGATCGTACATACTCAAAAACCAAGTCCTTATCCGACTGGGCCAAGGCGTATAACCAAGAGTACACCTTCTCTTCCGCCTCCGTCCGTGACCCTCCGTCGATTTTATCTACACATTCCAAAGAGAAATAAACACAAACACATCCCAAACACACCTCCAAAAATCCCAAAAACCTAAAAGCAGTAAAAAGTAAGCACTGAAACACACTTCCGGACATAAACCGCTTGAGAAACCCAAAGACCCAATAGTTGAATCCATCTTTGGGTGTATCAGAATCGTTGTTGAGGAGATTTTGGCGAGTTGGGTCGGATGTGGGAAGTCTGTAGTGGTTGGTGGGAAGTTTGGGGCGTCTCATAAGAACTGTGTGGTGGTTTATGAAAAATGGAAAATGACATATATGAAACAGCTGAACCAAGAAGATGATAATGATGGTGCTGGTGAAGAAAAGCCCAAGAATACATTTTTCTTTGAGGGGTTGAAGATTTGAAGAGAAGGTAGAGACAGTTGAAAAAGTTAAATATTTTTGTGTGACTAACAAGTGAGGGATTGGTGTGTTGTTGGGCTCTGCCTCTGAGGCTTTGCGTTTTAGCTTCAACAACCAGACTCCGGGCGACCGTTTGGTGTAGGTGCCGTACGTCTGAGAGAGTTGAAAACCGAAATAACGGTTATTCCAGCGTGCGTTCCTGTCCTGAGTCCTGACCAGACTGGTTGGTACACTAAACCCATACCGGGTTCATGGCCTCCGGGTACCGCTACAGCACCCGCCCGAAAACGGTGCAAACAGCGGTCGCATGAACCGGAACTGATTTGCCTCTTTTTAAAAGAGATTGTCCAGAGTAATGCTACATGTCGTATTTGTTCATTCATTTACTACAACTAGTTTATTCCTTTTCCTTCTTTTCCCCGTTCTAATAAGTTGGACATTCCGTTGCACGTTGGCCCAAGAAGAATGGTTAATGAGGCAATGACAAGTCCATTCAAGTGGGCCATTGTCATTGCCATGGGCCCCCGGCTATAATTCACGACTTGTTTTGCGTCGCCTTGATTGAAAGAAGTTTATAAGTTTCCCAACTTTGATGGGAATGCCGTTGTTCCATATAATCAAAAGTCTGAATATAAACAATTGTATGAATTTATAATCTTTTATTTCAAAGTGGGTGATGAGAATGGTGGAATATACGACACCATAAGTGATAAGTTTATTAATGGATCGGAAATTGAGCATACATAATAATATCAATATAAGAAAGATAAGATTAAATGATATCTACTGCCTACGTGCATCTTACGTTAATTAAGCTACAGCATACATGCTGTTATTTTAATAACAACATGTAAGCCAAATCCCACAAGGACATAACTCAAAAGGAATAAGCAACAGCGCGCTCATACAACTACCTACCCATTTTGATGAAAGCCCCACATAAACCTACAATAATTAATATACAAAATACTGACAGTGACATGTCTCCTTGTCCTTGGTGTAGGAGACGTGGAACAGTGTTCCTAGACGATCTGTAAAATTCATCTTTTCTATTAAAAAAATCGTACAGATAACATGAGAGATATGAGACAGGATTCATTAGTTATATAGGACCACCAACTTGTCAAATTATGCAAAAGTTGGTGGTTTTACAAGTTAATTATATGAGTCGAACTGAGCTTATACGAGCTTGCTTCGTTTAATATTTAAGTTAGAATTTATGTTTACGAATAACTCATTTAATAATTACGCGAGTCGAGCACGAATTGAGTTTATACGAATCCATCTCGGATTCGCTTGAAGCTGCTTACACCCCTTCTTAAGTCAAATCTATTGTGATATAAATATATTAAGTACTACCTACCATTCTGTTGGAATATTGAAGGATATGAAATGCAGTGATTAATGGAAAGATCATCTAGTGAAGGTGGGAATTCGGGGAGAAGAAAGAGAATGAATTGTATATCAATTTTGTCATAAAGAATTGCATTGTTTTTCCTTTATAACCTTCATAAAAGTTATGATATATATATATATATATATATAAGTGTGGTCTGCATGTATACACTTTGTTATCATATGATCATTAATTACTTACTTCATCGCATTCCCAAAAGTCAATTTTGATAGGCCCGAGCCATGAGGACGACTTGTCCATTAGCTTATTGAACACCCTTCTCTTTTTGATTAAATGCCATGTACAATGCCGCCCATGACACAAACATGAAAAATAGTATTCATTTTAAGTGAGAAGGGAGAGAAAAAAAAATAAAAATAAAATAAATCCTCTTAATTAGCTGAACATTCTCTTCCAAAAAACTTGGGACAATTTTTGCTCCATGGTACGTACCTGTACCTGATGAAGGGGGCATACTGATGGGCTGGTTAACATATATCTGAAACGTACGTTTTTCTCATAATTGGTACAATTTGTAGGCCAAGAAAGTTAAAGGTATACTAAAAAGCAAATATATATAGTTCAAAAAGGAGAGGGGAAAAATAGGCTATAAATTAAACCATCTCCATGGACTTAATTAGGTAGCAAGGTTAATTAATTACCTAAAGCGAAAAAAGAAAATACTAATTAAGTTCCTGATCGATGGTAATTCCATGTGGATCGATCAAATGGAAAGAGTGAGAATCAGGTGACCCACAAACTCTCTCAAAGTTGGCCCTAAGGTACATTATCTCATATTCTCATCATCCTTATTAATTAAGCTGATCCCTCCCAATACTAATCATGCCAGCACCCACAACAACCGCACTCATTAGCCCAAGTGCGTCAATATACCCAACTTTCCTCCCATTGCAATACATAGTCCACACCGGCACGGACAAAAGAGAGCAATTCGAAGCATCATCACTATATATGTGCGCACTCTAGTGCAATACGAAGAATACCCCGTCGCATTTCTCTTGCTAATGTTGTTGTGGGGACACCCAATGCAAGGAGGACAATTGGGTTGCTGGACTTCGAGCTCGTTTGGATACAAAGCCTCACTTTCCCACGGCGACAGCCAAATATGATAGTTGTGGAAGAAGAAGAAGAAGAAGTAAAGGTGAGGTGGAGGAGTAGTGTAGCTCTTCTGGGGGTAGTTTATATATATATATATATATAGTGAAGATTTATTAATTTATTTTCTAGTGAAGATTATACGGGGGTTTATATAGTGAAGATTATTAATTCTTTTGATCGGCATTTCAATACTTTTTTGGCTTTGGGAGGCCAATGTCGATTTTTTTTTTTTTTTGGAAAAAAAAGGGAAAATATCCTAAAAATCACTCAGTTTTGCATGCCCATATGACAAATAAGGGTATGAACTTCTAATTTTGATAATTAAAGATCCGAATTTTGATCTTATAACAAATTAGTCCTTTCTTCATGTTTGTTATCCAACTTCCCTCAAAAAAATAAAAATAAAAAATAAAAACCAATTTTCATATTCTCCACATCAAACTAATAAAAACATGGCATGTGCAATCTAATATCATATTGTCATATTTATTATCCACTCTCGTGTAGGGGGGCCAGTTCCTCTAAAGTTCAAATGAAATTTGAATTGGAGAGGACCTAGTTTCTCAAAAAATAAGGGCAAATTGTTATTATTATTATTATTATTTATTTTGTTTACAATTTTGCTAGTCAGGGTGGTTTCATCCCCATTCCCACACGCACCTTTTTGTTCGTTAAAAAATGAAATACATCACTGTTTCTAGCCAAAATCGAGATGTTAATTGTAAGGATCAAGCTTCTGTTGGTACAAAAATTGAATGAAAGTCTATATGCCTTTTATTGTTATTATTATTATTATTATTATGGTAGTTTTACAATTCGTATGATCTAAGTTGTTCTGTTTATTTAAAATGAATATCCTAGATCAAGTGAGTGGCCCTAAGTCCTTAGGAGGTTCAAAATTAGTGCAACCATCCTGGCCAACCACCACCCTTAAAGGGTGAGTGATTCGTCAACTTACCTCAATCACACTTTTGAATGGCCGACTATCTTCTTGAGAGTAAGATGGTAGTCAGCCTCCCATATTTTTATTTTTATTATTATTATTATTATTATTACTATTATTTGCTTTTTTATTATTTATTGATGACATAGTTGAATTTAGACAGTTCATTTTGCAGAAAAACTCGGTCTGCGGAGTAAAAGATCTCTGAAATTCTATGTATGATTCAGACGATCGATGAATGAGAAAAGATGGTATGGGTGCAAAAGTACCTTAGCATGTCCCAAGCTGTTCAAAGTGTAAGGCTCAGGCCCACCTACTGATCAGGCAACCCAAAACATTGGACACAACATTCCGGAAGTTCTCCGTCCTTTGTCCCCTTTAAATGGGCCCATAGACACGTCATTCAACTTTTGCACTTATCCCCACAATGCTGAATGCTTGGTCCGGACACAATTGGCTAGCTCCTTCTTGGTTTTTTATTCATGTGTTAGCTTACAGTATTAAAACATGTTTTCTTAGCTTTTATCAAAGGAACAAGAAAAGGAGCAGAGACAAAACAAGGTGTGCCACTGTGCCATCTCACTGTCTTCATCCATGTTGCCCCATGCCTAGCCACTCAGCTCGTTGCTATTCTAATTTAGAACCGTATATAATTTAAGAAGAAACACACGTGTAATATAGTTTATGAGGGTTTACATGTACAATACAATTAATAAAGTTACAGAAAGCCTTCATTATAAAAATTTGGTTAGTCTAAAAGAATAAGGTTGTAAGGCTCACTTATTCTTAAGATGTGCGAACTACTTATTCGGAACAAATGGATACCAAGTTTGGTATCTTTTAAGCTAGCTGTTTGAATTTTTGTAAAATTTAAATGTAAAAAATCTCAATTTTTATAAGTTATAAAAGACCCCAAGCATTATAAAGTATATATTCTTTCCATCCCAATTTAAAATCTTTTGTTCACGAATATACTTTTGTTAATAAGAAGATAAACATTACAATGGTTTTCTTAAAATTAATTTATAATAAAAATCATCTTTTAAAAAAAAAAAAAAAAAAAAGAGTAATATGGGAAAAGTGAAAAATAAAATAGAATTTATACGGCCATGAGAAAGTGAGCAATACTTATTTTAGAATGTTCTAAAAAAGAGGATATTTAAATTAGGATAAATAAAATAATAATTTTTGTTATGAGCAGATACAATTACTAATAAAAATATAATCATTGATCAGCTGGATCTCTGTGATTGAGTTTTTAAAGAATAATTATTGCACATGGCAGTCCATCGAGGTGCAACATATGGCCCCCGCGATAGTCCTTAAATAGGCATTTGATATTGTCTGTGGCCCTCCGTATGATTTGTTTAGAACTTGAGATATACTTGGATACTATAAAAAGGCCACAAAAACAATGGGAGAAAATAAAGCATCATGCGGTGATGCGTTGAAAAATATTAGTCTAGAGGAAAATGCGCAAAAAGCAATTGCTGTTGGGCTCCTAGCTATAGTTCATTAGTTCTCAGGCAAATAATGGACAAATTAAGGAAAACCCCACTCGACCATACATACTTTTATTTATTTATTATTTAAGCTTATATAATTATCTCAAACTACACATAATGTCCTTCCAAACTTATAATAATTGAAATAATATTCCCTTAAACTACCAAAAATAAATAATAACACTTCATTAAATCTTCTAAATTTTTTTTGAAATTTAAATCTCCTAAAACTGCATGCATTAGTTTAAAAGGCATTAAATGTTTATTATGTGTAGAACAAGAAATAGGGTGATATGAAAAAAAAAAAAAAAAAAAAAAAAGAAAAAAGAAGAGAGTTACCCAAAAACAAAAGATTGAAAAAGATAATATATAACTTGTGCAATAGTGGTAAAAAATAAAAAAAATAAAAAATAAAAAACTTGTGCAGTAGTGATCCAACTTATGACAATTAGCATAAGAAAAATGTTACATATACTTTTACTCTTCCATTCTCACTTTCATATTATATTGCTTTTTAAAATTATTATTGTATCACTATTAAATTATCACGTCGAAAAATAATGTTAAATTATTCACTCTTCCATTATTACTATTAAATCTAGCAGTAATATTAAAAGTTATATCAAAAAATATAAGAGTGAGAATGTGTAACATTCATTTTAAAATAATAAGATGCAGAAGGAGACAGAAAGCTTGCATTTATTATTATTATTATTATTTTTTCCTTTTTCATCATTAAGGGGTTTGGCTGTTTTCATTCGAGCAGATGAGAAGGAAATTTGATGACTGTTTATGCTTAAAAACTTGCAACAAAAAAAGTCCTTAATTAAAACTATCAAATAAAATTGTATTATATAACATATTATAATTAACCAAATAAAGGAATATACCAAATTAAAGAATAAAAAATAATTATTTTATTTCAACTTTTCTTATTTTTAGTAACAATTATCTGTTTTGCTAATGAAATAGTAGTTACGCATGCGGAGCGTCCCATACTACTACATAAATGATAAATCCTCCAAAAGTAAATAGAAGTAATGCTTTGGTGACAATTTAAACTGAAGCTTCCAACAACTTCTGTACAATTAGAGACCCCCATTCTGCCATCCTTCATTTCCACTTTGCCACCTCCGTATGCAAGGAAAAATAAACAAAACAACAAACGAAGTGGACAAAAAATCTCGCGTGTAACCCACAGCGAAAGGTGAAAGCCTATTAGACTATACCATGTTTGTGTGACGGAACCTTAATTATTGGGCTATATGCTCCAAAATCGAAAATCGAACACATTGTCCCAGGTACAACCCTCACCAGCTAGCTTGTTTACCACTTGCCACGTGCCATGCTCCTGATATCACCCCTTGCCGACCCACACGCCACCGCGCTCTTCTTCTTATATCCCCTGCTTCTTAAAATTGGTCTTCATTGGATGACTCTAGTCTCTAGTAGTAATAGTATATAGTCTTCACACTGAATCAACGGAGCGAGCAGCTTGTTTTCTCAAATTCTGACTTCCGAAATGAGAGTCAAGATCGAAGATCTTCGCAGGATCATATGGGCCCACGCGCTCCTCATTGCGCAGGCGTCCCTTCTCGCCAATGCGGAGCCAAGTACGGAATCACCGGAGAGCTCCTTCGATTTCGACTGGAAGATCACACCGTCGATGATGATCGTCACAGTCGCCCTCGTCTGCTTCTTCGCCTTCTTGGCTTTCTTCTCCATCTACCTCCGCAAATGTGCCCGGTCACGCGTCGCCGCCGCCGCCGCCGCCGATGCTTCTTTGCCCAACGCCTCCTCCTATGGCCCAGACCGCCCCCGACGCCGTGGTCTAGACCGATCGGTGATCGAGACCTTTCCGGTGATCACCTACTCCATGGTCAAGGGTCTCAAGATCGGCAAAGGAGAGCTCGAGTGCGCGGTGTGCTTGAGCGAGTTCGAGGGCCACGAAACGCTGCGCTTGTTACCCACATGCAACCATGTCTTCCACTCCGATTGTATTGACACCTGGTTAACTTCTCGGGTGACATGTCCGGTTTGCAGAGCTAAGGTCGCCCCGGCGGTCAATGGAATCGCCGCCAATTCATCGCAGTCAACAGAGTCAAGCAACGAACCAACCCAAGAAAACTCGGGGTCCCGACTAGGCGAAGAACAAAATCACGTTGTGGTTGATATTGAGGAAGCTCAAGGCGGAGAGATCGTGAACCGCCCACCGAGAACGGGGACATCGGGGAAGTTACGGAGGTCGTACTCGACGGGTCACTCGCCGGTGGAGAACACGGAGAGGTACACGTTGAGATTGCCAGAGGAGGTGAGGAAGCAGGTTTTGGAGGGTGAGAAGCTGGAGCGTTCGATGAGCTACGGCGTCGTTTTGGCAACAGTAGCGAGTTCGAGAAAAGGGTATACGAGTGGTGACGTGGACGGGATAAGACTGTCCGTTGAAGGAAAATGTGACGAATGCCGCTAGATGGTATCCACGTGAAGTCTGTTGGGGGGACTAACCTGGTCGGCAGTGTCTCTCGTTTGATTGTGATTAATTAAATCCGGAGGCGCTCCGCTCATGTTTGGAGTGAAGTGGGTTGATTGGATTCTTTGAAAATATTAGCAAGTGGGGGGTTTTAATCTTTGTTTCTTTAATCAAACTGTACCTGGAGATTGGATCAGGATGCTTTTTGGTGTCGCCAAAAGCCGATTTTGGATGGTTTTGGAGGGCGTTTCTTTTTTTATATGGTTAATTTAGTGAGTTGGCCGCAAGGCAAGTTGTGGGGTTGTTTAAATTGCTTATATTATATATATATATATATATACGTTTGGTACAATCTGAAGCCAATTAAAACACATCAAATTGTGCCAAGGGTGTTAATAAAGTTACCAGGAGTGCCAATATCTTATCTGAATGTGAAGAATTACATCCAGTTTGTAAAAGGATCATGTAAAAAAACCTTTTATTCTACTTCTCTCTCCTCTTTGGGTTTTGTTTATGTTCTTTTCATTGATGAGAGGTAGTCATGCTTAGTGAATTTAAATAGAACCAAAGTGAAATGGTTAAAAAAGAATATCTAATCAGCATCACTGCATCAGTTATGGGATTGTGAAATTTTTCCCAGATTAACTCTTTTGTTTTTAATCAGAAATTATATTAATTTTTTTGGACATAATAAGAAATTAAATCACAAAAAAAAAAAAAAAAAGGTTTAAGTTTTCTTGAGTTCACTTTGATTTTTTAGCTTTGCTTAGTTTGATAACACACAGAGAGCCTGTTAAGTGTTAACCAACAAAGGATAATACCAGCAACCAAAATTCATGCCGTAAACAGATTCTGCAGCGACTGAAATCATGACATAACAGATTCTGCAGCAGCTTAAATCATCCCATAACTTCTACAGATGAACATAATTAGGATACAGAGAATCGTGCAGCAGCTGATCTTTCTATTTTACATTCTTCTTACACCAAAATTGTCCTTCAATTTGAGCTCCCCTGAACTTCATTAAATACAAGGGATTTGTATGTATATATATATATATATATCTATCAAAAAATGTATCGACAAAAAAAATTGACTCACCAGACAAGCAAGGTATACCATGCACTCGCTATCCACTTGGAGCTTCAAAATCCAACTTTCATGCGTAGCAGAAAAATTCAAGTTGCCCTCAGCAATTTGCAGTTTAAAAGGCTTTATGGTACCAAGGATAAATAAAAAAAAGCGGGGAGTGGGGGGGGGGAGGTGGTGGTAACTATGAATTTGATATATATAGTTCTTCTTTGTCCTAACCTGAATCATATCCAAGTGGGGTTAACTTATATCCTTCTACTATTCTGGATAGACTCGAGCAAACCAGAGTCCATTGAAACCCCCGTTTCTTTTTGCCAGGTCAGATGTTTCATGGCACACGGTTTTTTCGTTTTTTTTGTCGGTTACGCCGCCTCGCCGCTGTTCTGTTCTAAACCCTGGTTTTAGCAAGTCACTGTTGAAATCGCAAACTCAAACCCAGAGAGGATCAGATACTTCTGGAAACTAGTTCATCCCCTTTCTATTCGCCTGCGTACCCTTCTCTTTCAATAGACAATATAGCTCTTTTGAATTGATCAATGGCTTGTATAAATACCCATTCGGATAAGAAAATGTTTATTACAACAGTAGCGATCATTTTACTTGTAGCCCATCAAATGCCTCAAAAACTCAAATTGATGATTCTGGTTGCTTAGCGTTATGCATCGCTGACACAAACCTAGTTGTTGCCCCACAAAGGTCACTCTACTGTACAGTTGCCAGTTGCCGCTGTCTTTAACGCTCCCCAGTACCAGCCATTAGCGGTTACCTGCTTGCCACGTGGCAAATTCCGATGCCACCGCCAGTCACTGAGAAGTTCCATCCTTTGTTTTCTTCCCGCGCACGATAACGGCTTAAATTATTCCTCTTTTGCTTCGCTCTTTATATTTCCAATTTTCCACGAAACTCGATCTGCACTTTGTTCTCTTGTACAGATCGAGTACTTGCAACTCCGTTCCAAATGAGACTAAAGATTAATCTCAGCCGTACGACGATCACTCCCTGTCTGCTCCTCTTGTTTCTCTCGCCGCTGCCCCACCGTGCCAATGCACAGTCGGCCACGGATTCACCCTCTATGAACGTTCCGAGCCAAAATTTCAGCCAGTCGATGGCGGTGGTCATCGCGTTCCTCATGTGCGCCTTCTTCTTCTTGGCCTTTTTCTCCATCTACTGCCGCGAGTGCTTGGACTCACGCGCCGCCGAGGCCCATACCACCGGCCAAACGAACAGGTCCAGACACAACGGTCTGGACCCGGCCGTGATTGAGACCTTTCCAATCCTCGTCTACTCCGTGGCCAAAGAGCTCAAAATGGGCAAGGGAGCTCTTGAGTGCGCCGTGTGCTTGAGCGAGTTCGAAGACTACGAAACGCTGCGTTTGCTGCCCAAGTGCAGCCACGTGTTCCATCCCGATTGCATCGACGCCTGGTTAGCATCCCGCTCGACGTGCCCGGTTTGCAGGGCTAAGCTCACACCAGTTGAGCTCGCTCCCAAGGCGGCGCAATCGACCGAGTCGATTCAGCAGAACTCGGCGTCAGAAAACGGTGAGGGAGAACACGACGACGTTTTGATCAACGTTGAGGATGATCGTATGGGAGACTGTCCAGCGAGGACGAGAATATCGGGGAAGTTCCCGAGGTCGCACTCGACGGGTCACTCACTGGTTCAACCGGGAGAGAACACAGAGAGGTACACTCTGAGATTGCAGGAGGAGGTGAGGAAGCAGATCGTGGTTAGTGGGAAGCTGAAGCGGTCGAGTAGCTACAACGTCATACTGGGCAGGGAAGGGTGTAGCGGAGGAAAGAATAGCTGTGTGGACCGGCAGGTTGGACGGCCGGACTGGTGGGTGTTCTCGAGGACGCCGCCGTTTGTTGCCGTTAAGTCTCCGAAGTTGGGCGCGGAGGGCCAGGGGAGTGTGACGATTGGGAAGAGCTTCTTGACGTCCGTTAAGATGCCGTTAGATTGTCTTGGCGTAAAGGCCGAGGGAGTGGAAGAATCGTCGATTCCGTCCCCCGTTTGAGTGTGGATCATTGTAAACTAAAACGATACTTCTGTTCTATGTATATACTTGTCTTCCCATTACTTTATTGCTCTCAGGCATTTTTTATAGGCTTCTTCCTTTTTTTTTTTTCTTTGTGCCTTTTTTGTTTATTTCTTCCTTTGGCAATTGGCATGAAGAAGATACAGAGAGGGCTTATGCGCACAGTTAGAAATGAATTGCCAGGGCCCAGAAGTTGGTTTGTGATGTGCTTTTGGACGGACATTACTTGGGACAAAGTTTTGCTTTAAATTGAGTTTTTTTTTTAAATAAAAAATATATATATATCAGTCATAATTAATTCTATAAAAAAATATATATGAAAATCATATGGTCTAAAAATGTAAGTCAATTTGGAGGAATGCTTTGGCCTATTATTTGATATTTGAGTTTTTGCCTTTCCCCAAATTTTATGATACGACACTTTAATGGTTTGTTTGGATTATTTGTGCATTGTGATAAAATTAACTTAGGCAAAAAAAAAGAAAGAGAGTCTTTAGTATAGTGTAAAGATCTAATTTCTTTCTATTTTTGCATATATTTATTTGAAGGTGCTCTGTTCTTTAGTTAGTAGTGTATACGACACTTTAATGGTTTGTTTGGATTATTTGTGCATTGTGATAGTATTAACTTAGCCAAAAAAAGAAAAGAAAGGAGACTCTTTAGTATAGTGTACGTAAAGATCTAATTTCTTTCTACTTTTGCATATATATATTTATTTGAAGGTGCTCTGTTCTTTAGTTAGTAGTGTATACGAAATTTTTATTCGTTGCTCAAAAAGATTCTTCACAATATTAAAAAAAAAAAAAAAAAAAAAAAGATTCTTTGTAAAAAAATTAAAGACACTTTTTTTTTTTTTTAATTAAAAAAGTGGGAAGGGGCGACCAGTGTAGTTTTCCCCCTTGGATGTTATCATCGGGGTTCCCACCCGCTGTGGAATGTCCGGTTTGAGCCATAGCTATTGTCTGGGAAGGCGAGCCAGTCACCACAACCCCACAAAGGTGTGAGCCAGTAGAACCTCTTCAAAGTAGCATCTGGTTCATGCATCTACTACCGCAAGCGGATTCGAACACGCGACCACTAAGATAAAAGGAATTCTTCTACCAACTCAACCACCACCCTTGTGGTAAAGACACTTTATTTGAACATTTTCATAATTGTGAAGTGTGGTAGGTAGAAGGTATATAGTCGCTAACTAGATCATCACAATCCCCTCGCCTTTTCCCACTTTCTGAAATTAATATCTTAATTTCTAATTTAATACATTTTTTGTACGTATGTGCTTCGAGCATTTGGACATCAATACCATTGCATGTTAGGATTTTCATCAAATTATATATTTGACGAAAAGCTGCTCATAATTTCTAATTTCTTTCTGTCTAACATATATGATTAACAAACAAATTTTATTGGAAACATTTCTCTAATAATAAAATTAAAATAAGAGATCGATAGAAAAGCAAGGGTATGTGCTGTACGTGTGAATAGGAAACAAAAAATATATATGTATGCTACTTGTATCAAATAATTCTAGAGAATATAATGTTTGCTATTATGACACTTTTTTTTTTTTTTGGTCCTTTTTGAACGATAAAGAGAGAAAAAATTAATTAATTAATTAATTAAAAAGAAAACGCCATCTAGCTTGGAGTTCTATCATCTAAAAGTCAAATAGAGTGGGGTTTATAAAATGAGCCATTTAATTAGACAGAGCCACTTGGCCAACTGTATAACCCATCATCACAACAATACAGATGAGATAGCAGACAATCAAAATGAATGGGAGATCGTCTACCTCAATTATCTAAACTGATCGAGATATCGAATATTAGACTAAACCCACATATTTTATAAAGACTAGTACTAGTCGATAAGGTTTTGGTTCATTTGAAGTCGTGTAAAAGTGATTGAACCATCAACCATCCCTTGGAAAAACATAAATTGAAAGGGATGTTTACCCAACACAAATCACGTGTCTGACTTTTTTTTTCTTAAGTCGTTGTTGATTAAATTAGAGAAGCTGCTTAATTAATTTGGTGTGGCTTATAGCTTATCTCTTATCTAAACTCTAAAGGGATCGAGAAGCTGCTTAATTAATTTGGTGTGGCTTATAGCTTATCTCTTATCTAAACTCTAAAGGGACCGACCTGTTTGTTTCTCTTGCCCCTTCGATTTTTTCAACGACCAAATTGAGAATTGTTGGATTTCAACTTAAAATTCTTAAAAAGGTGCGCACCATCAAATATGAAATGAAGAATAAATCTATATCTAGTGGAGACAACAGAGTAATTAAGATTTATTCTACTTTTACTATTACCATTAATATTTTTATTTTTTACTTTTTTTTATTTTATTTTATTTTTTTTAAAAAAAACAAGATCTTTTGCGGGTTAAAGTCAAAATTTTGTGGAACTTAATTACAGTAATTTGTGAACAAATTAATCCCGTTGAAACAATAGAACATTTTAATTGATGGCTCACATCCCACCCCTTTCTGTGTCTCTTTTAATGTTGGCGTGGTCATTAATTGTCATTCGGAGAAAAAAGAATTTACCAGTTTTTTTTTTTTTGACATGTCCACACAACAAAAGGGGGAAGGATGATTCAAACTAGTGACTTCTGCTTCATGATGCGTGGTTCACAGCCGATTGAGCTACCCTTTAGGGATAAGAATTTACCAGTTAAATTAAGTTGATTGATATTTATTTATAATGATAATATTAGTATAAAGTTTAATGAGATTATTATTTTGAAATCATTAATTATAAAATATATGTATATGTTACATATACGTGACAATCTGACATACAAATAAAATAATTCATAGATTTAATAAGTCTCAATTAATAAATTGAAAAAGTTATACATAAAACTTGACAAATTCTGCATACCTACTAATAATAGGTTGACATCACACCTTCGTGTTGACATCGTAGCTAGGAAAATTTTAATTGGCTCAGGAAAAAATAAAAATTATATCTCAACAATTAAATGTCAAAAAAAAAAAAAATCCCTGAGATCGATCGATCAGTTTCCCAAATTTGACTACCCTGTTGCAAAGATAGAATAAAACCTTGACGGCTAAGAAGATGGCCTGATGAATCTGAAACTTTGGGGATGTTTATAATTTCTCCTACAGAAGAAGCTAGGAAAGGAGGCATGGGGCACGTAACAAAGGTAAGAGACATCATAGGCCTAATCAAGGACAAGGCCTCCCAAAGCAAAGCGGCCCTGCTCTCCAAACCCAGCAAACTCTCTCTCCACCTAGCCCTCCTCCGCGCCACCACCCACGACTCCTTCAACCCTCCCGATGTCAAACACATCGCCACCATCCTCTCCTTCGGCCACAGCTCACGCGCCACCGCCTCTGTCGCCATCGAGGCCCTCATGGACCGGCTCCAGAGCACCCGCGACTCCTCCGTCGCCCTCAAGTGCCTAATCACCGTCCACCACGTCATCAAGCACGGCAGCTTCATCCTCCACGACCAGCTCTCCGTGTACCCCTCCAACGGCGGCAGAAACTACCTCAAGCTCTCAAACTTCCGTGACGGCTCAAGCCCCATCACGTGGGAGCTCTCTTCATGGGTCCGATGGTACGCGCAATACATAGAGACCCTTTTGTGCACCTCTAGGATTTTGGGTTTATTTCTTGCCACCTCTTCATCTTCATCTACTACTCTAGATAAAGATAAGCAAGAAGAAACAATCTCAGCGCTTATGAATCAGGATTTGCTTAAACAAACTGTTTCGTTGGTGGGTTTGATGGAAGAGATTTGTAAAAGACCGGATTCTTTGCACGTGACAGGTAACAAGTTAGTGGGCGAGATTATGCGTTTTGTTGGCGAGGACTGTTTGTCGGCCACAAACGAGGTTTCGATCCGAATCACCGATTTTAGGGAGAGGCTGAATGGTATGAGTTTTGGTGAATCGGTCGAGTTGGTTTGCGCTTTGAAAAGGCTAGAGAATTGCAAGGAGCGGCTTTTCGAGTTGTCCACCGGAAAAAAGAGCTTCATCGAGAGCTTCTGGAGTTTGGTAAGCGAGATTAAGGATAGGGTTGGGAGGCAGAAGGTGTACGAAGATGACGGTAAATTGTTGCTCAAGGCGAGGAGCGAGAAGGTGAGCGAGTCAGCTCGGTTTTCCGAGCGAGTTCTGAGGAGGTCAGACGACTCGGTCCAGTTCTCTTCCGGAAGGTTGGGCCTGGACGGGTTTCCTTTTCAGATTTTAGAGTCAGTGGAACCGTATGCATGAGTGAATGTTCCTTAATTTTTTGCGCTATATATGCTTTCGAGCTTATTAATTTGTATATTTTTTGGCCGATGGAATCAAATTGTTCGTGCAAATTGATTTGCGTATGTAGTAGGATCATATCGGAGCACATACGGAGGAATTAACAGAAAAAATTATTCTTCATATATATTAATTATCCTTAAATTTTGATCATAACAAAGTATGAATATGCTGCTGCTTCTGACAGGCAGGCCATTTAATTTTCTGCATCCCATAAGAACGTACTGGGGACCAAATGGCTGTCGCTGCATATATGTAATGGTAGTTAATTTTGGGTATATGGATATATATATATATATATATGGTCGCGCGTGCGTGAATATTTTAGCTTTGAATTCGTGTTTTATATATATATATATATATAAAGCTGGATGGAAGTGGTGGAAATTAATTAATTAATGGTTAAAAATAACTTACAATATATAGATCTAGATGAATACTATAGGGTGAAATCTCTGAGGGTTTAGACTCCATTTGAAAAAGAACTTTTAATCCACAAAGAAACACAATAAGAATAGACACGATCAGAGTCTGACTTTGAGAAAGCGTTAGAAAAAGAATAAAAAAGTTCGGTTCAACGACTTCAATTCTAGCTGACTCCTTCAACTCGATTGGAAGGTTCCGTTGACTGGCTGCAGCTTATTAATTCCAACATCTTCAAATTCATCAAAACAAGTTCAAATTCAATTTCAATTAGATATATATATGCAAAGCAAGTTGCTTAATCTTTTGCAAATTTAGGGGCATATATTCTTTTCCTCCGTAATTAGATTCTCCAAATAATCTATCCTGTTTCTCATATATAAGAGAGTGAAAGTGAAACATTGACATTTTCAGAGCCCAAATTCGCCCTTCTTTGACTGACTAAAGAAAGAAATTGGAAGGTTAATTAATTAGACATATTCAAGATCATGATTTGCCAAAATAACGATTGTGATAACGCTCAATCTTATCTCAAATCAATGATGGAGTATTAGAATTAATTGTCCTTGCCATTCAACATATATGTTATATAATATAATAATACTGACATCGATTTTCTTAATTTTTAAAATATGTATTTATGCTATTTTTCAAAATTTTGAAACAACGCCAGATATATAGATCAAGAGAAATTGATCGAGCTGGTCCCTTGCAATTCCAATCCAACAGCTCAAAATAAGCTATCTTATCAGAAAGAGGAAAAAAAATAAAATTTAAGGTCCCATTGGAGGGTGGTCCAACAACCCAAATGTTTTGAGGGATGGTCGATCATTCCCGACTTGTTTTAAAGCGGTTTACCACTCGCTTGACATGGTCAGCCACCCCAAAATTACCAATTTTTTTTTTTTTTAATTTAATTTCTCATTCTTATCTATTTATTACAAATGATCAGCTGATCGAGATTGAAAGAATTGCAATGGATTTCAATTCATTGCCTCTATGACACAAAAGCACTGTACTTTTGGTTGCCTTTCTTAAACATTTAAGTTGATCTTGATTAGAAAAATAAATGCTTCCTTGTCATCCTTCAAATGTTTGCGATGCACACGAAATTTAGATTTTTTTTTTCAGATATATAATCCCGTGTAGAGTTCTTAAAATATTTGATGTTATTTTTAAATGAAATGATCCAGATATTATCACCTTGATATTTACCATCTATATATATATCACCGGCTGTAACGCCCCGCCCTAGAGGGTATCCTAATTAAGTACATACGTTGATGACCATACAATGCTTCCTCGTTCTACTTGGTATTTGCCTACTTTTGGATCAACCTCCCTTTTTTTTAAAAGAAAAAAATTGATTAGGAGTACTATATATATCAACAAAGTGAATAAAATGTGGAATAAAAATACGATGCATATAGCATTACTGGATAGGAATATTATTGAGCTATTAATTAATATTTACGGGCAAAAAAAAAAAAGAAACTCGACCAATATTAATTTATAAAAAACACAAATTGAACACACTACTGAGTAGAAATTAATGTTTTTATCCCTTGATCAGGACCCAATGGCAACTGTGGATTGCCAAAGCGGTACTCATTTTATGTGATTTCAGTCGAACTCCCATAAATTACAAGAGCCAGTAATAGCCGATGCCCGACAAAAACAGGAAAATAAAAATGGGAGATCGATCTGCTCATCTTTATATTATATTAAATGCACCGCTCCTCCTGTTTCTTTCCGATGGCTTCCCACTTCTCTTTAATCATATTAACTTTCTCCACCTACATCCATGTGTCCTATGACCATCAGTTACTTCATTTGTCCATGCATGTCTCTATATGCACATTAATTAATGATGCATTGCATGTGTCTATATTATAATATAAAAATAATGCGAGGAGTACTACTATAGTGGAGGGCTATTAAGTAATTACCTCCTTGTCCCAGTTGCACCGACCCACAATCATGGCCAATATCAAAGTCTGGATCCCAACTCCGCCAAACATCATTCCAGCCCATATGCCCTATTGTGTTTATTATCATATCAAGTGTCAGAACATTATAACCAAGCAGCTAGCTCCCAATAAATTCATGCAATTTCTTATCACATTTGACGCTTTGTCTGCCTCCACTACATTTTACATACACATTATTATTAACACAGGATAATCAAAAGAAGCAATCATGAATTCCCAAAAGAAAAAAAAAAAGTGAACACAATATAATATATATTAGCTAGGATACCTTAATCAGCGAGCCAAAACTCCAAAGGAGTTGTTAACAAGCCAACAATAAATATTCAATAATCTCATTTAAAGTGATTTACAATATTGACTAATATGACATGTTTTAAGTGAATTTTTATATTAATTAAAACATGTTATATATGCTAGTCGTTATAAAATAATTGTAAAAAATAACATTAATTACTTTGACTTGAAATCATCGAGGAATAGGAAGTAGTCCTACTCTAGCTTTTTCAAATTTTCACAGAGGGAGGGAGAGAAATAGGAAGAGAGCATGCACGTACCATGACACCTTGGTGGAAATGCCATCCAAGAAGGTATCCAAGCGGGAGCCCTAACAAATAATAGCAACCAAGATTTATGTATGCCACGTATGCTTGCCATCCCGACCCCACAGCAACTCCTACAAGAAAATGTAGCCTCGCTCTAACAATTAGCAATTATTATTAATTATCAGAAGCCCATTTAATTACCAAGAACTGAGAAAATAAATATACCAGAGAGAACTGGCTGAATACTGTTAAGCAGAATGGTAAAAGCCAAGAGAACTTTGAGGTTGTCCACCATTTCCAGGACAGGTTCGCTAGACGAGAATAAAAGAGCAATTTTGTGGTTCAAAATCATTATCACAAACCAGCATCCTAGGCCGATCATAGTAGATGTTACAACCGACACCACTGTGGCAAACCTTGCCCCTTCTCCATTTCCTGCTCCAAGCTCATTTGCCACCCTCACCCTACAGGATTAATTAATATTAATTCCCAAATTATATATCTTTTTGACTTTTCCTTATCTTAAAACGTTTTTAAGCATATTGAGGGGCCAGCGAAAACTCTAGAAAAAGCAAAAGATATACTTAGATTCTTGATTGTAAAGAGAGCGATATTTATCTGCCCTAGTCAATATTAGAGGCCCCGCCACCGGCCAAAAAGCATGAGCATGCACTAAAGCTAAGGGGAAGAAATATATTTAACAAGTAAATAGATTATACCCAGCTCCAGCAAAGAAAGACAGTGGAATCATCATCTGCCAGCTACTAATGGCCATGCTGCATGCGAAAAGAGAAAGAAAATATCAATAAGTGATCAAGATAATGACTTGGGAAGAATAGTTTGGCATGTGCAGTTCATGAAACTTTAGTTGCCTTGAGATGCTTTAACGAAAAGTAATACCAATTAAAGTCATAATTAAAGAAAAAAGTACTTTTACTATATTTCTTTCAATTCATACAAATTAAGGAGAAAATTAATTATTCATACCACATGTATCATGTGATTTTTTTTTTTTTTTTCCTAGGCACGTGTATCGTATGATTCTATATATTGCGAGAACCCTACCTTCTTTGATTAATAATAATATATATAGATATGTTGAAAAACATATTAGTTTTTTTTAAAAAAATGAATGTATCATTTATAGAATATTGTTAATAATACTTGTAATAGTTGCTTTTATAGAAGAAAATTTTCAAAACTATAATTGATAAAATTTTATTTATAATCGATTATTTAAATATGACTTCTTATCTATTAAGTCTTAATTTTTATGTAGCTACTTTATTAATTAATTAGTCTAACATAAACATCAATCTCCGTGGGATCGATCGATGTGAATTCCAACATTTTCTGAAAAAACCCAACCAACCAGAGCGACATAAGTCATAAACTAGGATTTGTGTTCCCATCTATTCCATGTTTCTTCTATGATCTGTAGGGTTTCTTTGCCAAATCAAGTAAACCAAAAAAAAAAAAAAAGAATGCCATGTACGTGATGCTATCACGGCCACACATACTTTATACTTTTCATGTTGAAATTAATACGACCCCCTCCATTAGACCCATTTCATGTTATGCTATATATGATATTTAAATTTTTTTTTAAAGATAACGTATATATTAATTAGTAGATACGTAAGATTTAATTTGAAAAAAATGCTTGGCTGGCTATAATTTCCTTACATACTAACCTGACAATTTATAGTTAGTGAAATGATTAAAAATAAAATTGTTTTGCTTAATCAATTTTTCAAATATTATAGGCTGTCAAATCCGTTTATAATTAAGAAAAGAATTTTTTTTTTTAAAAAAAAGAAAAAGGTACAGCACTCTTAATTTAGTCTGGATCCACATTAAATGAAACACCTATATATATATATATATATGTATGTATATATAATGTACGTATATATGTATATGTGTCCAATAATAGTATGAAATAATGCGATAAATAGCTAGTTGCAGACCAGATGGATAAAGCATCCAGGTCAATCTCTGCGTTACTAAGGCTTCCAGTGATCAATATCAATATCCTGTAGTACCAATTCTCCAAGCTGTTAAGAGATAGTGAGAGAGAGAAAGAGAGAAAAGAATAATCAATTGGTAATTCGATCGTTAATTAGGTTATTGAATACGAGGTTGTTGAGGGGAGAGAATTAAGTAAGTACCAAATCATGACCCCAGAAGCAGCAGAGAGCTTAGTGAATTCCCAGAGACCAGAAAATGCATCAATGGAGAAACCATTCCAAGTCAAGGGGCAGCCACCAAAAAGTGTGTAAAGCAGCAACCCCAGCGCCAAGAGCCACCAAGAGAAGCTCAAAGTTACAGCAGTGCCAATCACCCCAAGCTTGAACACATACACAAACAACCAGCTTGTGATCAAATGCATCAGAAGCACTATCAAAGACAGCCATGCGATCACTCCTGTCTTAAGCTGGCACTGCAAGAACCTCTGCAGGGGGAACAGAAATCCCAAGCAGAAGTGAAGTGGTATAATCCCAACGGCAACCACCCCAGTTAACTCCGCCACCTCCCGAGGTTGTCCCATGAGTCTCAAGATTGGAGAGGTAAATAGGAACAAAGGCAGTATCAGAACGCAACAAATGAACAAAATAATCCATGCACGCTGCAGGTATACACCTAACATGTAATACTTTTTGGCTCCAAAAGCTTGGCCGCACAACGTTTCTAGTGCACTTGCCAGTCCTAACTGAGACAAAATAAATTAGAAATGAATAAATAAACAAAAACGCAGGATATATATAAATATATATATAGAGAGAGAGAGAGAGAGAGAGAGAGAGAGAAGATGAGGTACCAAAAGACCAAAGTCGAAGCCAATGATGACATTGTAAGCAAGTGAGATTGCAGCTAGCTCAAGATCACCCAAATGACCGGCAAAGATTTGGGTGATTACTATCATGGAGTAGTTGGTGGCACGGAAGAAGATTGCAGGGCCAACAATGTGCCATAGTTTCTTCGATTCGATCCAAAACCTTTGCGAAAAGTAGTCACGCAGCTCATGACCATCGTTTTTGTTATTCGAGTGAATGGTTGAACATAAATGATGATCTAGTAAGGGGAGCTTTGATTCCTCGATTACACTAGTACTGCTGATCTGAGGCATTCTTATTCTTAATTCGAGACTCTGTCGTTACCTTTTCTTCAGAGCTATATATAGACTATAGAGCTTTATACATTTATGTACCTTTCAAATCTTTGTCATTTGTCAGGCAGTACTAGTGGTGAAGCTTCTGGAATGGAGTAATGGCCTGGCCTGGCCTTCATTATTGCCTACCTACTGTCCGAGCCAATGGGCGATCAACCACGTTTCAATAGTTTATTACATTATCAAAAAAAATAAAAATAAAATTATTACAAAAAATAAAAATAAAAACCACGTACATTTCAATAAACAAAAGTGTATGTTTTATAAAGTTCCGTAGGAGATTTTTTTACAGAATTATTTTAGTTTTATGAAAGGTATTTTTGCTATTGGAAACATTGACATTATTTTGGTATTTTAAGAGGAGTATTAACACAATTAGTTGCTTTAAAGAGACATTGACAAATAGAATTGTAATTTGGGAGTATGTGTATTTTTTCTTTTATTTTATTTAAATTTTAAGAATTAGTATTATTTTGTAATTCAATAATGGGCTCTTGGCCCAAAGTTAGTCAAATTAAAGTTTGGATTCTTTGTATATTTAAGTATTCTTTTGTATTCTAATAAAGAAAATTAAATTAAAATAATAAATAAACAAATTTTGTTAGTTGAGAGTTGTGGTTACAATTCTCTTGCTGTGAAATTAGTCTGTAATCTTTCCTCCTTAATCTTTCATGTTCTTAATTCTGAAAATTGTTTAAAAAATAAAATTTGGTATCGAACAGGCCCAAACAATTGTAAATTGTTCGTATCGAGGCCAAAAGGCCCAAAACAAACGAAAAAAACAAGGATTCCGGGAGCTGTCGTGTCATACATGATAAACAAAGATAAGCCGAGTTGCTTTGTCGTTTTGGGAAAGCGTGAGTCTGAGGCGATTCCCTCAAACGTGCGCTAAAATTAAAGCTGAGATGTAAGCTGTGCTATGAAGCCTATGATATCGACAACAACTTTAATACTTTGTCTAGAGAATTTAAAAACAAAACAAAAATAAAAAATGAAAAAAAGACTCTTTTAGAAAAATGGTTTGAAAAATGCATCTTTTTTTAAAAAAAATAAAAAATAAAAAAAATAAATTTCTTTTTAATTAATGGTGCACCGAGCACATCAATTCAGTAAAAATATAGCAAGATAAACACAAAAATGCGAGAAAAAAAAAAAACACATTTTTTAAATGATTTTGACAAGGATTATTATAACTCAAACTAGTATTCATTTACAATTCATATACAAAAGTATAATAACTTTACAATTTGAAGACAGCAGGACACTAATCCTACATCTAATCTGAACTTTGAAGAGCTTGAATACTTGGTTTATCTTGATCAATGCCTGATCATGCGACTGCTGAAGAACATGGTGTTGCTCTGCCTTATGATTGATAATCTTTTTTAAAATTCCTTTTTCGGGTCAAATGATTTTAACCCCTTTTTTTTTTTTTTTTTTTTGCTCCTTTTTAAAAGTTGTCCTCTTTTTAGTAGTAAACTTAACATTTTTTCTTTTAAAATTCTCACTCATTTATGAGTAATATTATAAGTCTTTCTTATATCTATTTAAAATTGATATGGCTTTAAGCTTACTATTAAATTTAATTCAATAATAATTTTTAAAATTCAGATCAATTTTAAAAGGACTAACAAAAAAAGAAGAAAAAAAAGGAGGTTATCAAAACATAATGCATAAAACAAGCTCCCCTCACTTCTCCTTTTTGGGTAAAAGGCATAAAAAAAGGTTATCAAAACACACCCCTTTAGTTGCTTGATATCTGCAGGTGCTGCATTGTCATTTGTCATAATGTCATCCACTACAACCGCTGCATTATTGTCTACTTTTGTGTCGTGTTTGGTGATAAGTACTAATAATATTTGAATTTTAATTGATCCATAGATTGATCTGCTGAAGATTGGTCTGCTAAAGGGCTGAGCTCCCAACTACACTAACATAATTGATCTGCTAGGTCGCTACTTTCCTTTTCAAGAAAAAATAATATGCAATCTTTACCGGTTTGTCTAACTCAATCCCCTCTTAATCATGTCCGACAATATGTGAGTAACTTAGGATTCTGATATTTGTAGTCAAAGTTATGCGCAATTTTTCTGCCTATTACGCAATATTGCCTAGCTCGATTATGCTAGATATGTAATGAACAACTTAATTTTCTGATCGTATTTTGGATCATTTCTGTTGTAATGGGATTGTAATTAAATGGATGTGATGAACTAGCTACATGGTAATTATGGAATTGATGAATGAATTTGGTTAAAGTATTGACTTAATTCGAGGTAGCCGCCTCCAAGAAAATAGAAAGACGAAGATTGATTTATGTTTTAGAATAATACTATGGGAGTTTAAAAACAATCAATAGTGCTCTTGTAATTTCATTCAGTAATGGACCAAGGAGGCATTTTAATGCCAATAAAGTTCAAAGGCCATTGGAAGTAGGAGAATTGTAAAACAAGGCAGAAAACTCAACCTATGAGCCCATCGATCCAATCCATGATGTAATGTAATGCCAATAAGACATGCCTCAACCAAGGAGGCATTTCTTACTTAATTTGTGTCCGCTGCCCAGTTCATTAGGTGCGTCGTAGCTTTCTCTGCCTGCAATTTCAAAGCACAGGAAACAAAACGAGCTCATCATTCTGTACATATAGAAAGCAGAAGTAATTAAAATCACAGGAATTTAGAGGGTTAGAGGGATTTTTTTTTTTTTTACCTCTTTTTCCCAGTCACATCGTATGGTAATGATGGCCAATATCAAGGTTTGAACTGCTGTCCCACCAAAAATCATTCCAGCCCAAATTCCCTGATTAAGTTTATTATCATATATATGTTGTTAAATTTCAAATTATTTCAAAAGTTTAAGCTTAATTATATATAGGAAGACGTGACATGTGAAATATTTTAATTAAAATTGGATAAAACTGCATGTGGGAGTAAGGGTTTGAAATCACAATTTCTCTATCTTAAACTAATTAGTGGGTTTATAATGAAGTTCTTTGATCTTGTTTCCAGCTCTCGTAGTCGTATGTGACTAGACGAGGTTGAAATTGATGTGGGATTGGGATGTGGCGCAATGATGCATGAGATATCCATTAGGTAGCATAGAGATAGAGTAGGCTATATATATAAGGCCAAAGTTTGATAATGAGCCGAGCTTAATTTGTGTGACTTGAAATATATATATATATATATATATATGATAAAACCACACGCACCATAACTCCTTGATGGAAGAACCAGCCCATGAAAAATCCGAGAGGCACCCCAATGAGATAGTAGCAACCTAAGTTTATGTAGGCAACATATGATTGCCATCCCGATCCCACAGCCACGCCTGCTCAAAAATAAATAAGTAAATTATATATATATATAGCTTCAAGAATATTAATGAAAAAATAAAATGTATATATATATAAGAAAGAATTGAAGCATTAATTACCAGAGAGAACTGGCTGAACACTATTGAGAAAAATAGTGAAGGCTAGGAGGACTGAAAGCTTGTTGACTTCTTGGAGGACAGGTTTGCTTGAAGAGAAGATCAAGGCAAACTCATTGTGGAAAATCATAATCAATAACCAGAAGAAGAGACCAATTATAACTGATGTTACCACCGACACTATCGTAGCAAATTTGGCTCCTTTTCCATTGCCAGCTCCAAGCTCATTTGCGACCCTCACTCTGTATTATTATTATTATTATTATTATTATATTATCGATCTCAAAGCTTTAGTGCATGCACCTGGAATTCTCCATCTCTCTATTCATCTAATCAAATTCATTCGTGCCCTCAAAAGAAGAAAAGAACATGTAAATTAATTTACGTTTGAATATTGTAAACTACTATATATATATAATATATATATCATCGTCTTCGTCGTCATCGTCATTCTGGTCGTCATCATCATCTTCCTTGTTGCATTATTATCATTTTATTTTGTCGTACGTTAATCATTATTGGGTGCCTGGGGCCCTTTGGTCTCTCTCTCTCTCTCTCTCTCTATATATATATATATCCTATCCCTATAGTCAATTCACGTACTGATCCTATATTTGTGACCGCCATAGAGATCTTTAACAAATATATATATATATATATATATATATATATATAATATTTTGTAATTGATCTTTAACAATATAATAAAAGATTTTTTTTTTTTAACAAATTTTAAACAATTTTGTCCACCCATTCGGATGGATCTGGATCCACTTAAATTCTTTGAAAAATTTTAATTTCTGAAATTTTAGATTTAGGCTATCTATTTTTCATCTAAGGATCATTATTCTGTCACGTATCTTATTACTAATAAAATAATAAATATATAAACTATTAGATGAAAAATGAACTACTTAGATCTGAAATTTCAGAAACTGAAATTCTTTAAGAATTTAAGTAAATCATAATCCCATTTATATATTTATTATTTTATTAGTAGTGAGACACGTGGCAGAACAATGACCATTTGATAAAAAATAAACTGCTTAGATCTGAAATTTCAGAAACTAAAATTCCTTAAAAATTTCAGTAGATCCTAATCCCATTTGGGTAGGCGAGTTTCATTAAAATACTCTCCTGTAAAATGCACAAATTATGAACAATTGCCCGTGACATGCACCGCCTCTGTTATTTGAGTTCATAATTAGTTGCTAACTAGAGCATATGGTGAGGAATTATGTTGAGGTGCACAGTGATGTTCACCAAAAGGGCATGGGCTCCACCGAAAAAAAAAAAGAGGTTGATATATAATAAATGAATAAAGTAGGAGAAACCAAAGGCATATATGCAAATAAATGTGAAGAAGAAATACCCGGTTGCGGCAAAGAATGCAAGAGGAATCATCATCTCCCATCCATTTATTGCCATGCTGCCAAACGAGACAAATAATATGAGTCCACACATTAGCTAAAGATTATTCAACAATAAGAGAGTATGGCCAGCTGTATACATATGGTGATCGAACGGAATCACTTATAGACATTATTGTATCCTTCTGAAAGTGAAAGGCAAATTCTTTTCAAAACTTTACGGCTAATAAGATTTAGCGGACAAATTAAATTAAATTAATCATTTAGAAAATAATTTTTGTAAACTTTTATTCATATATATTTTGTTAAGTCAAACAAAAAAAAAATGATGTGAATATGTGATATACTTTAAGTGGCTTTCATATAAACTATTTTTTGTTTTATTTTTAATTAATTGAATTCGGCCACTATAAAATAAGTATGAAAAATAAATAGAGATTTTTAACAATTTTAGTGACTGAATTAGTAACAATTTGAACAATAAATAAGAAAAAGCTCTTGTAGGGTCTACTTGTCCAAGACAAATTAGGAAGAGTCCACCCACTTATTCATACAAGCTTTCTCACATTGCTGCCTCAATCAAGACAGCAAATGGCTGAAAATTGGAATGGTGATAAATGGTTGTGAAAGATTAACATTAATCTACAATTACATATAAATCGTGCTCTTGATAAAAAGATGTTATTTAATTACCATATGGACAAAGCATCCACGGCAATTTCTGCATTCGGTAGATTTCCAGTCATCAATATCAGTATTCTATAATACCAATTCTCTAAGCTGCAAATTAGAATTAGAAAGAAACAATGTCAAGTAAAAAAGAAATGGTAATTAGCAGTGATCATCAGCTTTGGAAATGAAGGGAAAAGTGGAAGCAATGCAAGTAGACTGTAGATGCTTAATTTATATATAGGAGGATATATGATATCCAATAACATTAAGGGTTTAGGGAGATACCAAAGCATGAGTCCGGAAGCAGCCGAAAGTTTGACAAAATCCCAGAGATGAGAAAATGCTTCAATGGAGAAACCAGTCCATGTAAGAGGACAACCACCGCAAACAGCATAACCCAGAAGCCCAAAGACCAGAACCCACCAGGAAAAGTTCAAAGTAACTGCAATTCCAACAACTCCAAGTTGAAGCTTAAACACAAACAGCCAACTCAGAATGACATGGACCACAAGTGCCGCCAGAGACACCCACGCAGTCACCGCAGTTTTGAGCTGGCTCTGCAAGAACCTCGTGAGAGGGAACTGAAATGCGAAGCTAAAATGAAGCGGTATCATCCACATTGTCACACGCCCAGATAGCTCCGCCACTTCTGAAGGCTGTCCCAGCAGCTTCAGCACCGGAGAGGCAAAGAGATAGAGAGGCAAAAGCAGTACGCAGCACGTGAAAAGAACGATCCACGATCGCTGCATGTATACACCCAACATGTGGTACTTTTTAGCCCCAAAAGCTTGCCCACATAGCGTTTCTAAAGCGTTTGCCATTCCCAGCTGATAAATAAATTAAACAAACCATATATTATATCAATAATAATTAAATTAACAATATGTAATTAATATATGAGAAATTGAAGTAATACCAAGAGGCCAAAGTCGAAGCCGACGACAACATTATTGGCAATGGAAATTGCAGCGAGCTCAAGGTCACCCAAGTGGCCGGCAAAGGCTTGGGTGATGATCAACATGGAGTAGGAGGCGAGGCGGCTGAAGATTGCAGGACCCACTATGTGCCACAGCTTCTTAGACTCGATCCAAACCCTCCGTGCCAGATCTTGGTCCTGATCATCATCATCATCTTTTCCAACTTTTGATCTGACGGCTGAACCGCAATCATCCAGTAAAGGAACCTTCGCATCCTCTACTGACGCGCTTCTAGACATCATCGTTCTCCTCTTTCTTGTTTATGAATCTCTTAATTGGGATAAATCCAAACAGCTAGCCGGACAGAGAGCTCAAATGAATTTCATGGGATATATGCCTTGGCGTCTGATATATATATATATATATAGTGGTGTTTTAAATAATATTTTTTATCTGCTTATTTAATTTGTCAATAAAAATAAATAAAAAAAAAAAGAAAAAGAAAAATCATGTATTGAACAAAAGGGATGTCGTGAGACCACGCGTGAGCATCAATTATCGTCGTTTTGTAGAAGATAATTAAGTTGGATTGAGGCATGGCGGTTGATCTCTGCAGCACCAAAACTGCATGTCATGATACAGACATGTTGTGTCACTGCTTACCGCAACTCTTTGTATGCTTCCACCCAACCATTCATTCCAGTGGTCTTTGCGTAAACCCGAGAGGCCATGTCGATTACTTCAGACAGACAAAAATAATTCGAGGGTTCTTATCGTTTCGCGCTGGCACGGATATCGGATACATTAATTAGTATTCTACGTGTTTGATTTTTCTTTTTCATTATTACTAAAAGCAAATAAGGACTTTGATTCAATTATAGCCATTATAATTGACCAAATAAGGGTGGCTGTATAACGTGAATATGATTTTTGTATTTCATTTGGAAATTAAGGAGCTAGTGTATTAATTATTTTACTGTACGTCAAAATTTGTTTATATAGTTTAATTAATGTTATTTAAAATTTTTAAATAAAGTCGTAACATATTCAATATATAATAATAAATAAATTTATAAAAATTAATTAATTCTCATCGTAAAATGAAAGCAAAACGGAGAGAATCCTTATCTTGGACTTGGAGTTAATTAATTGGCTGCATTTCTGCATCAATTAATAATATTAGCCAGATTTGCCACCTAACACTTAATTATTTGCCTTTTTCACATTTCATATGTGACTTGTGAGTGTCTTTATTTCGCAGAAAGAGACTTTACACTTTAAGTGTGAGTGTCGAATCAGATGATTCATTTGTTTTTTTGAATAATTAATGAAAGAACTTTGTCCGTATGATAATTAACTTTGTCTGTACCATTTTATGGTCTAGTTGTATTGCCATATATAATCAATGCATGTGCAGATGTTTATAGAAAGAGAAATTTGGAACGTTAGTCATGAAGAGGTTTAATTATGTGGTACACATAATTCTTTCAATTATAAGGATCTGGTATATATAGATCAGGTCTTTTCTTTTTGTTTTTTGTTTTTTTTGGGATGAATACAAAATCATGTGGGTTTACTTGATGCAGTAAATGGCCAAAAATCATGTGGGTTCATATATATAGTTCGAATGCCCAGTTTAATTTTACCCTTCACATCGATTTATCAAGAGACTTCACACGCGAATATTATCGTATATATATATATATATATATATATATATATACCTAAAAAATTAAATAAATTTAAGATTGGAATCATGTATACCTGAAAAATTATCTAAGATCAGAAAAAGATCCAAAGATCGATTTCAATTCACTGATCCTGGGAATCAAATGGCCCAACAAAAAAATAAACACCCATATGATAAAAACTGAAGAAAAAGATAAAATGAACTAAATAAAATTTAGAAAATATCCTCTCTCCAAAGAATGAATACTCAGAACTTACTGGTACACGAGCAGCTACGAAGGAACCATTGGTGGCGTTAGACAGCATCCGGCAGAGGGAGGCCGGTGGCCGTTTCTTTTCTCGATCTTGAATGCAATTAGGGGATTTTGTCTTCCTAGGTGAAAGAGAAGAGAATGGGTAAAGATCCAGTATTTTCGTTTCAGAAGGATTTGGTGTAATATGTTGATGTATTTATTGTTTATTAGTGAGCACAAAAAGTATAGTTTATGTCACGTCGTTATAAAAGTTATTCTCATTATTTATAATTAAGATTTTATTTTATTTTATTTAACGGTATAAATGATGTTACATTAATTAAAATGTTTAAATGACATGATAACATACTCATCACGTGGTATCATAAATACTATTAGATAAAACAAAATATAATTTTGACTATAAATAGATTCATCTTTCATTTCACTTCAAATAATTAAAGAGAGGTTTTTCAAAAAATAAAAATAGTAATTATAATTAAAGAGATTATTGTACGTACATTACTAGGTTCCGGCATGCAAGCATGTGGATGTCAACCAGCAATGTATGATTAGCGCTTCAACTCTTTTACGTGCACTACACTTTTCTTACTTAATTCGCTCTTCCCTAATACTGAGGATTGTGATTGAAGATTGAAGATTCTATCCATGAGATTTTAGTCATTCTCATGGATAGAATTGACAGGGCTTTCAATTTATTCTTTTTATAATTATTTAACCCCCAACAAATGTCACAACAATTTTGATTTTTGATGATGTTTATATACATTTGTATCAGTTTGGTACAAGAATTAGCTATCAAGTCAAGTATGGGATTAGACAACTTCTCAAAGGGTAAATGAAGACAGCACGCGGCGTGCATGGCACGCCGCGTGCAAAAAAATTTTTTTTTTTAAAAAAAAAAAAAAAAAAAAAAAAAATTTTGTATGGGCGTGCCTCACCCACCGCGTAACCTGTATCAGTGCTCAGGTCGACCCATTGCATTTGTTTCACATAACTTAAATGCATGCTATATATATAAAGTGAGTAATTCTTTTTTTGACATGTCTACACAAAGAAATAGAAAGGGGGATTCGAACTAGTGACCTCTGCTTCATTAAGCGTAGTTCACAGTCGATTGAGCTACCACTTGAGGACAAATGAGTAATTCCAAGTGGCCTACTTGTGTCCTACTAAAAATGATGTGACCATTAAAATCACCACTGAACTTATGATTGATCATTATTAAATTTTGATCGATTGATAATTTTAATAGCCACATTATTCTTAGTGGGATATAAGTAGATCACTTAAAATTACTCATATAAAAGCTCTTAATCATGTTTTCCTTTCAAGCCGGCCCAAAAGAAAAGGGCAAGTTTGATGAACATTGAAAAGGAAAGGAAATGAATGATATTTATTATCTTGGTTGTCTTCCACGCGAAACTGGTCATGTGATTGTCCACTATTTAAACGTTCATTCATCTACAGCGAAATAAGAAAATACAGGAAAAAAATTAGCTGTAGATTGTACGATTCAAATAATAATGGAAAGCAAAGCCCAAAATAATTCTTCTTCCTAGAGTCCGGATTGGGACAACTACGTACCATTCTCTACCCCATCAGAGAAAGGAATCAAACCTTCGTTGTCTCCCACGACAAACTGATGTAATTATCAACTGTTTAATCCTTCATTAATTAATTCGTCTAGAAAGCAATGGAAAGAATTGGCTTCCAGTAATGTAGGAGGCAAATAATATCTTCTTCCTCCACTCAATGCCATCGCTAAAACCGGATTGGGCCAACCACCATTCTCAACTCCATCGGATAAAGATATTGGGGTAAGCAAAGCCCAATATGAGAGGGAGGGGACAGAATTTAACGAACACGGTATCTGAACCCCAGCTAATCAGTTATTGTCCCAATCGAGCACCATTGTGAAGGTTACATGAATTCCAAATAACTTTAGTCATGACCCAATTTAGTGGAGCATTGGTGGTGGTGAGCGACTTTTTGTTTCTTGGGCCAACGTCAAGCACAAAACCAAAAGATCTACTTGGGCCTCATCGGCGACCAATTATTTCCAAGGGTTTATGGGACCTCTACCCATGATCAGTCTCTTTCACCCAATTTAGGGGCCTTGGCGGCTGAGATCTGCTTAGACCCATCTGGCCACCGAGGAATGAAAGGAAGCCCACACCCTTGGCCCATCAACGTACCAAAGCCGAGGGGGCTCACGGAATATCACATGAGTGCAACATATTTGATCTCTTTCTCCCCATGCGTAATGCTAAACTAATAATGATCATGTAAGGCAACGCAATCCGCCCTTTTATTGTATTTGCTCAGTAAAGGTTGCCTTTTGTGGGAAAACTTAGCGTAGAAGAGGAATTCCATAAAGAGGGAAGAGAAATGTTGTACCAAATTGGAGACTTCGATTAAGAAAACAAATATATGCGTAACAGATCAGGGAAAAGAATGACAAGCTGTTTTATTCAAATATTTGATGTACACCGGACTCATCTACAAATGGATACACGTGTCAACACGAAAGCAATGAATCTCCAAATAATAATCATCATCATCATCATCATCATACAAATCCGACCCTAAGTAAAACCCAATATGGAATGAGACAAATGCAACAAAAATAAATATCGGAAAATTAAAAAAGAAAAAAAAAATGAACATGAAAGAGAAACAAATAGATCTCATCCGTGCATCAAAAATAAGATCTAGTAAGAGCCGAGATGAGCCTCCACGTGGGACAAAGCCAGAACCAGTCTAAGCCAGCACCACGGCGAAGAAAGTTCCAACAAGAGCGGTTCCAGCAATAACGGCTTTGCTAGGAGAGAAGGCGGCACTGGGGGTCTGATCAGCAGCCGGTGGCTGGGATGAGGGGGTAACGGGACTGGGTGCCGGCGGTGAAGAGTTCTTGGGAGCAGGAGACACGGGTGAAGGAGATTTCGCTGAAGGAGTGGGAGCTGAGGTAGGGGCTTTGGTTGGTGAAGGGGACGGGGCCTTTGAGGTCGGAGCCGGCGCTGGCGATGGAGATGTAGGTGGTGATGGGGTTGGAGCTGGTGAGGGTGGCGTGGCGGTGGGTGGCGTGGCAGTGGGTGGCGTGGCTGTGGGTGGTGAGGCGGTTGGTGCTGGCCCTGGAGCCTGGGCTATGCAAAAGGTGGCCAAGAGACCCAAGATCATCAAAACTTGGAAGCCATAGAAACCCATCTTCATTTTCCAAAGTGTGAGAGAGAGCTTCAGAAAGATGAGGAAGCAAAGTTGTGAGTTTGAGAGTGATGAGGAGCTCAAAAGTGTAAGGGGAGAATATAAAAAGAGGAGGCCGATGGACAGCGGTTAATCAAATAATGCTTAAGATTCCTGGAATCGTTTTAAATCTCATAAACCATGTATCAAGGAGATATATATATATATATACATGCACCCAACCCAAGTATGTATGTATATTATTCTTTAACGAGGATCAAACTATTGCCGGTGTGAAATAATCAATAATGGCCCACTCTTTCTTTCTCGCTTCGTCGAACTTTCTTCAAGGATCAGGTACAGAATCTGCACCTAATCAAACAAACCCAGATTCGACACCTGTCCAAGGAAGGGTTATATTAGGAACTTAAGTCATTTTTTATGTACTAGATTTGTCCTTTATGTGACTTCTAATTACCATGATACCATTCAAATTGCACATGTGTCGCTAGCTAAGGGTGAGTCAAACGTCCTTGTCTTGGCCACTTGCGTGCACAACGTTTGCCCAATATAAAAATTGCGGGGACTTGGCCTTCACACTCTGGCTTCCGCGTTGGCCTTTCAACAACTATTGGCGTGGTCGGTCGGTATTACTAGAATGCCCCTTGAGAGTTTCCAACCTTCCACGCTACTCTAGAGTGCGAACAGTCAGACCGTATAATCTCTTTAGCCCAACCCGAACACGTGGCACTTGCCCATTCCATCATTTGATCCTGATAGAAGTCATCAAGGGACCAAGTCAAAAATGGGGTCCAGCACACGTGTCGAGTTTACTGTGGCTTGGATGAGGAGCTTTTGATTGGCCACCCCGTAGAAGATGATGGCTTTGTTTTTATATATATATATATTCGATTAGATTATCTGTGAGCTGGTAATTGATAGCCGTTTGGTATAAGATAATTGGGGAGAGAGAAGGAAAAAATAATGGATGTAACCGTTGCAAATGGAAAACAACTAACATGTTCGTTTTTAATATGTTGTCTCGAAACATATGCATATGTCTGCAGCCAGCCTGAATATTCAAAAGGAAAGGAGAGTTGAAGAACGTGAAGCAGAATTAGGCATCCGATGAAGAATATAGAAATGGTTATTCATATTATTATATGTTTACTTGAATGATGCAGTACACCATCGATCGAACTGGCAAAAGCTGGCATAGAAAAATTGATCATGGTGATTGGTGAACTTTTGAGAACATGGCATTCCACAATTTTAAATTTAACAAAGGAAAACGATGCTCTAACAATATAGAATTAATCTCATATATATGAATTGTATTGGCGTAAATGACTTTTGTTGTCCTTGTATATAATAGACGCTGAAAAATGTTCCTTAAATCATTAAGGTTTGTTTGAAACTGTCTCCGGGTACCTGTGATTGTAATCGGTACGACAACATAAAATTAGAAAGTTTAGAATTAGGAGAATGATCCATTTCACTTGAAAAAAAAAAAAATTATGATCAATATTTAATGTTGTTATATGTAACAGTGTAAGTAATTTAAATGACATGTCTATATATATATATATATATATATGGGTGATGTTAAACATTACGTCCGGTGTGATGCACGCCAGGCTGAAATAATAATATTATAATAAAATAATAAAATTTTATTATTTTAATTATTAAAAAAATAAAAAAGAAAAGGAAAAAGAAGCCTGGCGTGCATGAACAGTCATGCACGCCGGCGTTCTTAGAATCATGACTATATATATATATCGCATAACACTATCTATATTATAAAATGACTATATTCTTGGATACCTTATTACTTTTCTTTCTTTTTCTTTTTTGTTAGAGAGGAGAAAGGGATCGAGATCTCTTACCATAGTTACCCAAATGCCAATTAAAAGTTTCAATAAAATTTATCAGCTCAAGCAGATCGGACCAAATAAGCCTCATCAAAATCATCTCTTGTGACAGGCTACAATTGGTGATGAATCTGGGGAGGAGGGGCCGAGAATTATTCATTTGCTTTATAATTATTATTCACAAGGAATAGGAATAGGTCCATTCCAACGGGAAGCTTTTTATGGTCCAAAAACAAGTAAGAATGAGTAATTTTAAAATTATTTTTTGTATTTCTATTGAATTTTTTTAAGAATGATATATTTATTAAAATTATTATTTGATCAAAATTTAATAATAATTAATCACAAATTTAATAATAATCTGGACATAAAAAATTTAGGTGTATCATTACTAGTAAAGAAGGAAGGAAAACACACACTGTAATTGGGACCCCAATGATGTTATCCTAGAATTCCGCAACACGGTGATCAAGTAGGGGTTCGAAGGCAAACCACACGCGTAAAATCGCAAATGGACAATCAATAATAATCATTGTTGCTGATGACCTAGTAGTCCGTGGAACAGGGTCAATTGTAAGAAGCTAATTGTAATGTTAAAACTTAAAATATTATAATTTTTCTCGAAGATTCTTCTGTAATCACCAAGTTGATGGGGAAATTTTCAAGACCATCCTCGAAAGTCACAGCTGACGTTTGGTGAACGGTGTCTTGAAAATTGGTTTAAGAAAACTTTCCTCAAAAAATCATTTTCCATTGGGTAATGCTGAGCTGGTGGGAAGACTCTGTTGCCACTGATGGCTACACGCTACAGCTCTACAAACAAGAAAATGTCACCAGCTACTGACAAACTGCCTTTTCTCTTCATCTTCCATGTACGACCTCGGCACTAATTACGACATAGTTTTTTCATATTATTAATCATCTTAATTTTCAGCATTTATATATTCGAATTACCAGCCAATTTAAACAAATAATTGTGAAAAGAATCTCTATGATGTTTCAAATTCTTTTGAGTATCTGTTTGAAATAGGTAAATTTTATATGGTGTTTTCACAATTGCCTACCCTAATGACAGCAATTCTGATAAATAATAATTATTCATAATAATTAATTTGCTTGGAAAGCTACACTAATCGATGTAGCATTTAGTGTAAAAAAAATTGAGGCTTCAGTTTATCTTGGGTCTACGGTGTGCATAAGACAGTACATTGCATACGTACTGCCAACAATGGCTTTGCTTCAGACTTGAGGCATAACAAATTGTCAACCTGCATCGAAAAACTTCTTGTCCTTAAGAGGAGCTGACGCGTTAGAGTGAGACTGATAACTAAACTAAATAGACCTATTACCCTCCTCAGTTTTCCCATATTTGAATAGAAAAAAACAAAAAAACACAAAACTAAATAGACCTATTCAATCCGAGACAAATTCTTAGTGTTAATTAATCTATTCAGTTTGAGATTCATCCATGCAAGTGAATCATTCAAGAGGGCTTGAAATTCAAAACCATGTGGTATTGCAAGTTGCAACCCCTTTCAAGAATTTATAGTCAGGGGCCCTCAAATATGTGGAGACAACAATAAAGACCCATTTGAAAATGTTTTCGGCTTAAATTGTTTTGTTATGTTTTTTGTTTTGTTTTTTTTTTTTTTTTGAAAAAAGTGGTTTTTTTCGTTGTTTATGTTGCAACCCTGCAAATGGTTAAAAAAACATTGTCCAACGTTTGATTCAATTTGTATGAAAAAATGTCAAAATATTGGAGAAGCAGTAAAAATGAGTGTGTGAGAAGAAGAAAAATCTTTAAAAGATAGAATTGAGATCTGGTGTAATTGACTGCCATGTTTACTTGCAACTTGAGCATACAATTGTGATATAACCCTTATGAAGCCCATCTCTTCGGATAGATGTTTGGGTAGTTTGAAACCTGCTCAGTCAAGTAAGCCACATAAAGGGTCCTCTCACAATTGCCTTCTTGGGGTATGAGAGAGAGGTAAACTATTTTACGCCTCATGAATATTATTTTTCTTAGTCAACTAAAAATATTTTTAAGTTGATCAAAATAAGAAGTAAGAAAAATATTATTTGATGACATGACCACTCCAACAGGTGTAGCTCAACATGTTCATTGAACTAGAAAAAATGATAACATCCTCCGATCACGCCTTGTATTAGATGCCCAATTCTTAAATAAAAAGATTCAAATCATACATTAGCAGCGTCACATTGTTGACATTCATCATGGCGTGCATATTTCCAAAGTAGAAAAAATCTATTCATGATATGAAAGTCATTCCTACAAAAGTAAGGATTCCCTTCTTTAGGGATCAAATTAACAATACCATGGTATCCTAAAAATAACCAAAAGGTGAACAGAGACAAGGCTCCATATACATATAAATGTATTCTCAGCCTTTCGCTTTAGATGTGGCTCAAAGCATAATGTGAGAATGTTGGAGAATATTGAAAACATGCATATATTGCGCATGGGAGAAAAAAAATCTCAAACCTTTCGTCAAAAAGAGCTTCACAAGTCACAACTATAACTACAAAGAAGGATTTACGATACAACTTGTATCATAACACCTGGATATTACGTTGATGACCACAGAAGACCCTTCTAATTCATGAATGGCAGCTCCTCTCTTTTGGAGTAAACTAGGTCCTCACCTTCTAACTAGCTTGGACCATAGGTAGACTATACTGAAACAAAGTAGTCCAAAAACAATCACTTGCAAGATATGATTTGAGCTCTGCTGGGTGATGGTTCTATTCAACCTCTTCATGCCATTTTTCACCCCTGCCCCAGCTTGACTTATTGCCATTTGCTGTTGTAAAAACCAGAAGAAGCAATTTGTCATGATGCAACATGTTCATCCCTTCAACAAAATGGCAGATTGTTTTAAGTGGACTTCAGATTTTTTTTTTTTTTTTTTTGTGTGTGCACGCGTGTGAGTGAGGGCGTGTGCACCCTGCGTATGTGCACGTGTGTCTGTGTGTGTATTTCCTTAACAGCAAGCACTAGTGTAAATGGCTCAGGAAAAAAAAGTTCCAATGCAAAAGATGAAAGCTCATGCATCCGTGAGACAAGTCAGAAAACAAGCTTCAGTGATAATCTCAATTAAGGCACGCGAAGACTCTGGATGCCCACAGGATATTAGATTTTAAGGACATATAAGGTTCGAGCAATAAATTTACCAAATCAGAGAGGATATCATTCTGAATTTTTGTTTCTGCTTCAATCTCTTGAGCTACCTGCAAAGTAATATATGAATAAGAGTTCACAAAACTGAGGGGAGAAGAATTGAAATGAGACTTGAAATTAAAACAAAAATTGCAATGTAGAGGTAGTAGGACTTTTCTTTTTTTTTCTTCTTTTCTTTTTTGAACACAAGGTAGGCTTAATTTTCAATCCAGACGACACTACTGGGTTGATGGAAGATAGTCCCGTGGCCTCCCCACTATGGCTGGTGGCTTAATCAATTTAAAAAAAGAATATAGGTGAGTCAGCAAAGGGTGTACAAGAAGTACTCTAAAAGAACCCGTTTCACTTTCCCAAACAGCCATTTTAACAGGAAACCACTTGACCAGAAGCAACAAGAACGATGTGAATTCCTATGAACATACAATTACAGATTCTATGTTTTTGAAAACCAAATGCTAGACATGACCGATCATTCAATTCTTGGGGCAACATTTTGGTCCCAAAGTTAATAACTGCACTGATGAGCCACAATGCAACAGCCTCTACTAAAGACAGTTGTGATTTAAAAGATGAGCCAAAGGATGAGAAGAAATGAGAGTCAAAAAACAACTTAACAGTAGAGAGATACTTCGTGATCAAAATGTTTCAGGATAATATGTTCTAAAATGGCAGAGGTGGTATATCCAAAATGAATCTAATCTATAAAGCTTGCAAACAGAAGGTGCCAAATAGCTTATATTCTATTTCAACTATATGGGACACTTAAGATTATAACATACCACCACGTTTAGTAGCCGACGTCCATAGCGGCCCATTTTATTGAAATTGACCCAATGGTAGCCATTTTTTTTCTTTTGGCGACTCTACTCATTTATCAGTATTCAACAACTTAACACTATGTCCATACTTAGTACTAAAACATTTTAATCCAGCCCATAGGGTCACCCCCTCCGGACTCGACCACAAAGCTGCAACCTCTTCGATTCCATACTTGACAAGCTGTGTCCGATGCCATACTCGATGTGATGGTTGACTCTGATACCAAATGATACAAACTTTAAATAGAAGTCACATTTGAAAACTGGCTTGGAAAAGAAATGTGCCCAAGAGCTTATATTGTATGTAAGCCATGTAGAGCACTCAGGATCGTAGCAAAAAATACACTGTTGGATTAATCAATTTACAAATTTAATCTTCCTATGTTCTGTGTTCATTGCTTCAACGGTTTCTTAGAGCGTTGTCTCTATTTTTCTCCTTATAATGGGGTCTCTTTCTCTCTCCTTTTCTTCCATCCTGGGTCGACTACAAACCTCAGGAGGCACAGTGATAGGACGATTTTTGGCGAAAACCAATTTGGTACTAGCATTTTGATAGCAAAACATCATTCTCCCCTTCCACCGGCCTGTATTGGACACACCCAACTCATGATCTTGGCTTTACAACATCCTATATTTTTCCTACTCAACGATCACTTTAGATTCCGCAATAGTCACCGAGACATTTTTTATCAACTTGATCACTCACTCATTAGTCATAAATAATCTTATACCAGTTATTATTGCATTTCGTGTTCTTCTTTCAATTTCATAGTTCTAGTGCGAGGTCCCAAACAGCATAAAACACAAGCTAGTAGAATCAGAACTTCTTCTATACAGGTCAAACACATTTCAATGATTAGCCTCACCAAACCATACTCAAACCCATGACTCAGATTGCACAAAATCAAACAATTCAGCACACGAGCTCCATATCCCTAACTAAAACAACGAATTCCAAACCAGATCCGAAATAGCAAGAGAATTAGAAAGCGTACACTTTTAAGACGTCTGACTTGTGAATGAAGACCCGAGATCTCCTCGTCGAGGTCTCCATGCACTGGATCAATCCTCAGTTGGATTTCATCCGAATTAGCGCCCTGTCTCGCACTAAGACCTTCGCTGCGCAACACATTACCCCAGTTTCAATGTATATGTTTACATGAGAGTGAGAGATACAAAATGAGAGAACCTGCGAAAAAGGAATTTGGGTACCTTGATCGGTAAGGATTTGCCATTGGGAGTGAGAGGAATTGGGTGCGGAATTTGAGGGAATCCAGGACGTATCTTTGTAGGATGCGATGGCCGAGGAGAGTGCTCAACATTTTATAATTATCGGTTTGGTGCAAGATGACCCAATTTGGGTATTTGGTCCACTACCCAACCCATTCGACCCACCCGGATCAAATTGGGCGCCATCTTTTTTTGGGCCTGGGGTTGGAGGAGTTTTTTTTTTTTTATTCGGGTTGGACGAGTCTTTGGTTACGTCGTTGCGAGAGTTGTTGCTTAGGTGGGTTTTGACGTTTGTTTTTCAGCCTGATAGGGCGGAATTTTTTTTTTTTATGCTAAAAATTATATTTTAATCTTACAATCTTAACGTGATAATCACAACTAGCCATTCAATTATTATTTAAAAATTGAACTAATTTAGGATTGGTTTGAGATGCCATGTTTCAAAAAATACATTTGCCCAAGTAACCAAGTTAGTGGTCTTGCTTATAGATAGGTGCGTATAGATAGGTGTGTATAAACAATGAAAAAAATATTGGTATCAATATTTTGTCTATATTTTTCACATATAATTTTATAAATTAACTATTAGATTTGTGAACTTATTTAAACTTCACATAAGTCAATATTATACCTCACAAATTTATTAATTGATGTATTAAATTTATAAAAAAAAAAATAAGTAAATTATTAACCCCATTCATTTCTCTAATCAATGAGATAAGAAGCGAAGTATTAGCTCATCTTCTCTGCCTTCATGGATTGTGCCAAGTGTCCTGCTATTGAATGAGTAATACTCAATGTTAATTTGGTGACTGATCATTAGCCTAGCACACCTCTTTCCATGTGTCATTTTTTGGTGGACACAGAACTAGCAAGGTATTTGGTATTTCATGAGCAGTGATCTACAGTACACTGGCGTGCATGAACAATCATACACACCAGTGTCATTTAATTATAAAATATAATTAAATAATAATTTAAACAATAATAAATAAATAAATCTAACACTGACTGTTCATGCACGCCAGTGTACTGCATATCACTAACTGATATTTCATTATATGCCACCTACTACCGTTATAGTGTGGTATGGTAAAACACAATTTTTTTTTGGCTTACAATATGACTTTACCTTTTTATTATTATTATTATTATTATTATTATTTTTATATGTCCTCATAAGGAGGAAGAAAAAAAAATCGAATTAGTGTCCATTTCAGATTGGCTCCAACCAATTAAGCTTTCACTTGAAGACCAATATGACCTTACGGTCCTTACCTAATTCAATCAAAGGTGATTAGGTGGGCAATAATTCTCTGCAATGCACCCCCTTAGGATTTTTGTGGCTGGGAAGTTAATGGACTTCCTTCAAGGCCCATTTGGGCTTGGTGGGCTGAGCGGGGTTGATATGAGGTACCCCGTACACCTTGCATAATCATGAATGGATTGATTTGTCATCAATTTCATCGTTTACACCACGTGAAAAAATCATCGACAGTAATGGTTTTGTTTGATAATATTTTTGCTTTTGTTTTTTCTATTTAAAATAAAAAAATATTAACACAAATCCAAAATAATTACAATTAATTTCACCTTTATATCACACTTAAAACACTTTTTTCAAACAAAAATTACCCTGTAAAAAACGTTAACAAAAGGAGCCATTAATCTGAATTTTACGATTTCCCAAGTTGAGAATCTGTAGAAGAGAGCTAAACATCTAACAAGCCCGCCTTAAGTTGGAGAACATAAGCAGTACCAAATCCACTTGTATGACGCCGGATTTGATCTCATTATAAGCTAGGATTGTTTGAAGGTTCAGAGTTGGTGCAGAAGAAAAGTGGGTTGGTGAAGGAAAAAGACAAAGTTGCAATCGTTCTCGAGCCACCCACCCACCTTCGTGCTGAGCCGGCAAGAGGGACCTGCGGACTTCCACTGAAGTCAGAAGAGTTTGCTGGTAGGCTTTTAAAAGAAGAAAAGAACTGGTTGGTTTTGACCAAAAAATATAAGCACTCTTTTGTTGACGAACCCCCATTAAATAGATGATAGGACAGGGCCAAGGCAGAAACTACTTCTTTCTTGTGTTGCAGCTGGGAAGAAATTAGTGCTATAGGCTATAGCTTATATCCCATCTTGAAAGCTAGAAAGAAAATAGTCTTCTACTGATCATGGAGAACCAAACCCAGAGAAAACCCAGAATTCTGTGCCTCCATGGCTTCAGAACAAGCGGTGAAATTCTCAAGAAATTGGCAGGAAGATTGCCCCAAACCGTGCTCGAAAAGCTGGACCTTGTCTTCCTCGACGCCCCGTTTCCTGCTGAAGGAAAGTCCGATGTGGAAGGAATTTACGACCCTCCCTACTATGAGTGGTTCCAAGCCAACGAGGTTTTACATCTTTCCCATATACTATTGTTTCTTCTTTTTCGCAGTGAAAACAGAGTACGTTTTAGTAACTTACAATGGTTGTTTTGTTTTAGGATTATACCGAGTATACGAATTTTGAAGAATGTCTTGCATACATGGAAGATTACATGTTAAAGCATGGTCCTTTTGACGGTGTACTGGGCTTCTCCATGGTGCGATTCCTGATAACAAATTTCTTACCTTTCACTATGATTTTACCATCTCTAATTTGTTTATTGTTTTTAAACTGATAAATGGATTTCAGGGAGGAATGTTAGCAGCTTTATTGCCGGGAATGCAAGAAGAGGTAGAAGAAACTTTTATGTTCAATTTCTTTAAGGCATCCTTTTGGTAGCATTTTCTTATGTTCTTATTAATGTTTTCTACCAATTAAGTCTTTGTGATGAGGCGGAGGAGAATTAATAAGGGTAACTAAAGTGAAACAATGGTGTGTGAATTGTAGGGTGTGGCTCTTACTAAGGTACCAAAGATAAAGTTTCTGATAATAATATCAGGGGCTAAGTTTGGAGGATCCAAGTTTGGGGCGCCTAAGCTGGCTGCTAACGCTCTTTCATCTCCCATCAAGTGCCCATCTCTCCACTTCATAGGTAATTTGAAGTCTCATAATGCCCTCTGCATATTTTATTATAGACACCTTTGCTGCTGCAAGAACTCCATGATTTTATCTCCTAATTCTCTGCCAAAGATTTTTGAGAATATAGGCCAATGGGGAACAGGAAAAAAAAAAAAACCCAATTTGGGATATTACCTATTGGCCATAACAATGAGGGATAATGAAGTGTAGCTGGTGAGCATATGCAAATGAGCCTTAATTAATCTTTCCCAATTATATGTGGGTTTAGATAATTCATCCACGAAACATCTCATTTTCTGTTATTTGTCTCTTGTGCTGTAGGGGAGAAAGACTTCAATAAGGAAGATGGGACTGTTCTACTGGAATCATTCGTGGACCCTGTTGTAATTCATCACACCAAGGGTCACACTATTCCTAAACTTGGTTAGTAGTATTACTCAATTTCTGCCACATGCATACCCTCCACATTTTCATTTTGCCTAATATGTATGGATGCCGGGTTACCAAATCTCACTTAGTTTGATAGGTGTTTGGATTAGCCTAAGCCGACAGAGCCCAAGCTATCTGAACACTTATCAGAGCAGGTGAAGCTCAGACAAGCTCTCAGACGAGACTACCCATTGCAATGCAATAAGGCAGCCTCATTGCCCGCTCTCTAAATCCTTCAATATAATGACCTGTGGATATGATTTCAAGAATGAAAAATGAAGATCTAATACTAGATTTGTTTTTTTGTGCAGATGATAAGGCCGAGGAAACATTGCTCAAGTTCATTGAGAAGATTCAAGTGGTGCCGGGACACGAAGAATAGATCTGCTTAGCTGGGAAGGCTGCTTTATTGCCTAGGATTCTCATGAAGCATATTCGTATTCTTCTTCTTAAATTTGTATAATACTTTCTGCCGTCAATGGTCAACAATGGTTAACTCTAATAAACAAAGATATTCGTTACTAGTTAGCTTTACATTTGAGTTGCAGAGGATCTCTGTTTTTTCTCTTGATATCAAATTCTAGCAATTATATTTAGTTGCCTTCTTCAGTTCTTTGTACATAGAATGAAAAAGGTTGTATAGACTCCTTGACGCAACACAACAGAAGAACAATATAAATGAATTACATCTCAAAAAGAGAAAACACACTCTTAATAAATTTACTTAAGTTAAAAGATAATATATATAAAAGATATAAAAGATAAAGAAGAAAACGAAGGATAAAATATCAAAGATTCCCAATACAATTCTTCTACGGACTTCGTGAAAGACCCCGGTTGTCGCTAGCGTTAATCAGCTTCATGTAGAACGTTGTAACCATTAACAGACTTCAATCCATAGATGATTTCAATCATCAACGTTCAGAGGAATTCAACCCAATATACACCAAATGCTCAAAGGACTTCACTCGAAAGACAACTTCAACCACAATCGTAACCGAAACAATCACATCAAAAAAAAAAAAAAAAAAAAAACCGACCATGTGGCAGATAATCAGAACTATTGATCATGTGATGTCCTCTGACTTGGTCAAATTTCTGCATCACTCCCTGTTCTTCCTTATACTCATGAGTCCAAATAGACTAATTGATATGACATGATTAGACCTAAATCTACTTAATTAAACTTTTGAGACCAAATTGTAAAAGGATATTAAAACTCGAAGTGACAATTGACTGGTAGGTAATGTGTTATAGTGGGTTCTAATTTGGAGTATGGGCATAAGATTGGGCCAGCCTAGCATGAAATAAATTTAAAAGCTTAACCTTTTGTATTTCATCAATTCTTGAGCAGCTTATGATGTATTGATTAGGCACATAAGTTTTGAAGGTGAACATGGACAATGAAGCGTATCGGATTGTTTTAACTTTTAATACTGGTGGAGCACAATGTAAAGTTTTAAGCGCTAAATTGGCCCAATTTCCATTCCCATCGAACATGATATTTGGGGGCCTGTATTTGTTTAGTAAAATCAAGATTGGAGAATTCCAACACAAGCGCCTCATGGATTGGGCCCCCAACCCATTCTTCGCGCTAAAAAACAGCCATACATTTCTAAGGCCATTTACCGTCCTTACCGGTAATACCCGTTTTCTAATCCAAAAGTCCACGAATTTCAAACTCTGAAAGAAAAAGAAGAAAAGAAAAACACAAAGCATTCAAATCGAAAAATTCCAGATTAAGAAACATCCCCCCTCCCAAAAAAAGGATACCCCACGCGCCACCGAGAAAATGGAACAGCCGAAGCCGGCCACAGAGCAAGCCACTCGAGCCTCGGGGCAGGAAACGGACCCGAAACTGGATCCGAAAGAGGCCGGTCATGCGGCGAATGGGGATGGGAAGTGGACAAGTTTGGTGATTGGATCGGAGTCTCAGAACCAGAGTCAGACTGAGGAACAAACCCAGACCCAGGCTCAGACGCAGACAGAGCCATCCACGACCCGAGTGGCGTCGCCCAGTTCGAGGAAATCGGTGAGCTGGAGCCCCGAACTGGTGACGGAATCGCCCGCCATGTCCTACCCCAGCGGATCCAGCCCCTACGTGTCTTCGTCCCCTGTGCCCTCCTCTTCCTTCTCCTTCAAGGGTAAAGTATTCTCTGTTTCTATATGTATTTGTATACGTACATCATTCGGTATTGATGGAATTTCTATATGATTTTTTTGGGGCAGATACGGTGGATACTGTACGGAATGTGCTGGGGAGGTGGGGAAAGAAGGTCGGGGAAACCACTAGGAAGGCTGAAGATCTCGCCGGAAACACTTGGCAGCACCGTAAGTTTATTAGGTTTTATCAGATTTGATGTTACAAAGACGTTGCCCTTTGATTTTCTGCTGAATTAGCTGCATAGTTAAGTTATTTGATTGGTTTCTCCATGCATGTAGTTAACTTTAGTGCTTTTGATTCTATTCGTGGATGGGGGGATTGCAGTTTCTTGTATAGTTCATTTGTTGGGGATAAAGTGAATGGTCCGGGTTTGATGGTTTTGGGGGATTATTATCAAAAGATTGTGATCTGGTTGTTAGGGCTGGCGTTTGTTTGATCTATTTAGTTGGTCGATGTTATTTCTGTGTAAGAGGCAGATGCAAGAAAATAATGAAAATGTTAATGATCAGAGTTCTGAGGAAGATCCTTCACACAACTGGCCACATGAATGAACAGTAAAATGAGCTCTTCAAATGTTCATCACCCAAAGAGATTCCTATGGCCTCTCAACTTGTATTTTAATTGTTGATTACAGGCTGCTCCAATATACTACCTTTTTCCAAGATTGTTGATATTATCAACCCAAACTATGAAGCTCCTCTGATAAGATGCCTTGTAATTTCTTAGCTAGCAAAACTTATATTTATTCAAAATTCTAAGCAATGTATGATTATAAATTTCAAAATAAGGAGGTTTGATTTGACGCTGTCAAAATTAGTAAAAATGCCCATGAGTGTTAGCTCGAATGGTCACTCGTTTGATGTAATACCACGAGGTCGGCTGTTTTAGTCTCCTCAATTACCTGATACATGGTTCTTGCAAGTAGGATTGTGTATCCGAGGTTTACCGACAATGATGAGTCCCAAAGGGGCCCTACCTTGAACTTCATTAAAAAAAAAAAAAGCAATTGATTAAGATATGATTATAAGCTATTTAGGATTTAATTCTTTCATGTAGATTCTGTGTTTCTATGTAGTCATAGATCTTAAAGTGAGTTATTGAGGTGGTTGTCACACAGTTTTGTAATTAAAAAGTGAAGATCCTTGTCTTTTAGTTATTATCTTTTTTTATTAGACTTTTAGGACACCATGCCTCTTCTTTTAATCTTGGTCCATGTACTTTTCTTCAACCAGAACAATATGTAGTGTAGTTATTGTTCCCGTTTGGACATGACCAAACCATCTGTACTCACTTTTTTTCTACCAAACCATGATATCTTCTTCTTATAAAGGATTAAATGCGGAGTTATTTGCATAGTTTTGGTGCTGAAAAAATGAGATGATCTCTGTCTTTCTTTGTTTCTATATAGCTTGATTATACTTTTTTGCTTTTACTTTTTTCAAAACCATTTTGCAGTTGTCATACATGATATTACTAGTGACTGCTCTTTTTTAGTAGTACTAAAGTGACCTCCTTTTGTATTAAAATAGTGAAAACCGGCCCTAGTTTTGCTGATGCTGCAATGGGAAGAATTGCACAGGGAACAAAGGTCCTAGCAGAAGGTGGTTATGAGAAAATTTTCCGGCAAACTTTTGAGACTGTTCCTGAAGAGCAACTTCAGGATTCATACGCATGTTACTTATCCACATCTGCTGGTCCAGTCATGGGAGTTTTATATGTATCTACAGCAAAGCTTGCGTTTTGTAGCGATAATCCTCTTTCATATACCGTCAATGGCCAAACTGAATGGAGCTATTATAAGGTACATTTGTATGTTACCTATCAAAAAGGTACATTTGTATGATACTTATCAGAACAAAGATACATTTGTATGAATCGTATATACTTGATATGGTAACTGAGGGGTCAGGTTGTATAGCTTTCTTTCCTTTTTATTTTTCACTTTTACCTATAAGATTGAAGTTTCATCTTGATTAATAGCATATTGATTGTCAATGCATTTGAATACTGTTGGACCTTTTTTTTTTTGGTCAAAGCTAATTATTTTGGCGACTTATCTATTTGATTGTATAATTAGCCCGGATTGGACTAGGAAATTTCAATTTTGTGAATGATCGGAACCGGGGGGCGGGGTGAAGGGATTAAATAGACTATTTACTTGGATGGGGTTTATATTCAATATGCTAAACATTGGAGGTGCCAGGGAATCCTGGGCCCAAGTCTAACTAGTGTGTGTTATTCAATGAACATACAAACATAAAGGACTTTGGGTGGGAAGGGGGTCATTGCCCCCTTGCTATCCCCAAGTCCTCTGAATGTAGCTTGTACTTGAGCTTTTGAATCAGCGTTCATTATTAGACACTTGAAGAGGAGCTTTTTGCTGACTGCCAACTTGATGGTGATGCGCCAGATGAGTCTTGCCAACATTGTTAGGGTTGAACATTTGACAACGGCGGGGTCAATTCCACAAGTAGGAGTACTGTTTTTAATGACTTATAATGCTAGTGAAAGAAGTTTGGCATCTTCTAAATGATTTTAAGTTAATTAATATTATCCTCATGAGCTGTTATGGCATATGTACAACAATTACTCACATCCTACCTTGTTTTCTGTTTACATTTTTAATTACGCAAGGTATTAATGTTATGATAGTATCTCTGGGGTGTTTGCTTTGGGGAATATATGTTGCTGTGAAGTAAGGCTCATGCGGTACTTTCTTTAGCCATTCAAGAGGTCTTTATTTTTTGAATTCTCTATATGATTGACCTGTTTATTGCCCCACTCAAGGTAGATTCTGGCTTCATTCCTGGTGAAAACGTAGGTTTGTTACAATCAAGTTTTGTTCAAGTCATCTTGGATAATGGGAAAAGACTTTTGCTAACTGTAGCGCTAATATTTATGGCAATCATGCCCTGTGTTTGTGTTAATGTGGGTGATTGCTTCTTTTAGCGAGTAGAAGTGATTGAATCAATGAACTTTTTTTCGCTTGTAATATTAATTTTCATCAGACTTAATTTTAATGTTTTTGTTTTCCATAAACCAGTGTATAGTTGGAATCATTCTTTTCTGAATTGTTAGACATCAAGCTGGAATTTGTCTCCGTTAAACTTATTTGCTTTTGAGTTTTCTGCAATAATTTCTGACAATTTTTGCCTATTTCCTCTGTGATGTCAATAGGTAGTTATCCCATTACACCAGCTTAAAGCTGTTAATCCTTCATCAAGCAGAGCCAACCCTACTGAAAAGTACGTTCAGGTCATTTCTGTTGATAACCATGAATTTTGGTTCCTGGGCTTCTTAAACTACAACGCTGCTACGAAATTCCTACAGGAAGCTTTGGAAGCCAGCAACTTACAATCTGCATGATACCTGTTTTTGGGGCTCATAGTTTCGTTTTACTGTACACTCTGCTTCATGTAACTCATAAGCTAATAGATTAGATAATTTTATTATTTGCTGTTTTGGGGGCATAGATTGCTACATTTATTTATTTGAGAATTCTTGATATTTCTTTGTTAATGAAACAAAGTAACTGTAGAGTTTAGGTCTTGGTATGTTTTGGGAGGACAACTACAAAGGTATTTTTGCTCTTGTTTCTTGGTCATATGGTCCATATAGTGGTACTTTGGACTGTTACGTCAGCATCGTGGAATAGTTGTGAGATAAAAATGTGATTTTTAATAATCTTTTTCTTTTCACATAATAGTTGCTACTGAATTCCACATATTGAAACCTTATGTTGATTTTTCTGTTCTTTGCTTTTCTTTTGGCAAAAATCCAGAGGAGCCCCAATACTCTTTCACACATGCAAAAAATGGGTATGGATGGATGGAGAGGATAGTAGAGAAAAGGAAGGGGGGGTTGTGTGTGGGGGGTGGAGGATGGATGGGTGGGATAGTTACACTTTCCCTCTTTGGATTTTTTGTTTTTCTGGAGGGTACCACATCCTTCCAAAGCTTATTCTGCTCTGGTCCTCTGGAAAGTTACGATTAAAAAAATAAAAGAAAAAACCAATTTTGCAATGCACTGAAATTGAAGAAATTTGGAAGGAAGAAGACACCAATGGATACTTTGCACTTCTCTATTTAACCATTTAGCCTCTATTAATTAAAATTATGTTTTGAGGGACACGTGACTCGACCCTAACAGTCCAGATTTAATGGATCTGGACTCCAACTCAATCCAAATTTATAATAATATATAACCAAATTTTATTACTCAACTCTTTCTATAATCAACTTTTATACTCTTATCTAATCCTTTTGATTTGATTGCGTGGTATCAATAAAATCTTGTCTATTCCAGATCAATTGTAGAGAGGTTGTTTGTTATCTGTCATTATGCCCAAAAAAAAAAAAAAAAAGGAGTTAGTCCCCACTGAATAAAGGCCTTATCTTTGAAAATCTGTTACCAAATTTACTAAAGTTCGTGCTTGACATTACAGGCAATTAGTGTTCTCTGTTGCCAATTTGAAAATGATGGCGCTAGCGATGTGTTAGCTCAGCCACACGTAATTCTTTCAAATTGGGTTCGAGGCTAATTCAATCAATTAAGCATACATATATTTTTAGAGTATGTGATTCTCAAGCTTTAAGAACAAACGTCTGGTTAATGGATTAGATTAAATGAATTTCTTCTAACTCAATTTGAAGGAAAACTTTATTCATTAGAGAAATGGATTAGATGTTTTTGGTTCCTTAAATCTTTTAAGACCATTTTGCCGACCTCTCATTGGATTCCAAGGATGTTGAAAATGGATTACTCTCATACGTTGGTATAAAAAGGGTGTTGAAAATGTGTCTAGGCCGGTGCCAAATAGCAGCTTTATATCCTGATGCGATTTGAATGCTTTCGGACTTTGGGGGGGTTAGTATTTGGGTCATGGCCCCTATACAAGAGGCATTGGCCTGGGACTAATGCTAGGCCCAGGCAACTTGGTATTACTTTTGTCCACCAACATAATTGAAGCGGGCCACACAATTTTTCCTTTCGGCATGTGATTAAGATTTACACTAATCCTAGTTAGATTGCTATAATCATTAACCTATAATGTCAAAATCAAGGTATCTCTTAACTGTTTCTGATGCATGCTTAATTGACCCACCAGCATCTTCTATGCGCACGCGCAAATGTCATATCTTTAGAATTTAGATTACACTTTATTTAATTCCATCTTAAAGTGAAATTAAAAGTAAAGATATTGTTTTATGAAATGGAGAAAAATTCAGCAAGCCCAGCATTATGTGCCCTATAAACTACAACTCAGTAGGAGAAATCAGTTCTCTGTCTTGCCAAGCTGGGTTCCCAAGATTTCAAACAGCCCTATATATTAGCCCTAAAGCCCACCATTCTCGACAGGAACCTTCAAAAGTCCTAGCATTATTAGATACCCATTAAGTTAAACCTTTAATTCTTAGGATTATGACATTTCATTATGCTTTCCAATTCAATGCTCACAATAGTTCATTCTATTGTACGACGTGGCGTCTGCTCTCTGGTACTAATTCTTAACTGTCTAATCATTGATATTCAAAAATTCATTATAGTCGTCTTAGATTTCACATGGGTAAGGAAGAATTAGGTCAAATTCTTGTATATATTTTCAAACTAAACTTTTGTTAGCAGAAATTTCAACCCCAAATTCTCATTCATGTTTATACACAGTATAATTCACTTTTGAAAATCAGCAGGAAAAAAGAAAACCAAAAACTTTGCTAGTGATGTCCATGGACATTAGTGTTTGGGACATTTGTGTTGGAGAAGGAGACCCAATAATTTACTGTAACCTTCCAAGGCAACAATTCAAAAGCCGAAGGCTATGGCTTTGAAAACCAATATATTTCAAAGTATGCCATTCTACTGTTGCATTAAATCATTGCATTCCATCAAAACTCTTGTCGTAGTGTTTTTATAATCTAAAATGACATAAGTATCTAGTTTACTTCTTCGTGACTCTAACAACCCACACCCTTGTCGGTGGCCTAATGGGCCTAGTTACAGATATAGGTTATCATGTGTTCTCGTATTAGCTTTAACGTTGTCATTCTTTCTCTTCTAAAATATACTCATTTCTGGTCCCATCCCAACATTTTTCTTTCTCACTCCTGCCCACTACAACCTCAACTCTCAATTTTCCAATGGATGCTATTACTTACTATATATATATATTTCACAAACAATGTTCATTGCACCGACTTATTATTAATTTAATGCAACCCTCATATTTTAATACCAAGTACGTAATGCTATAAATTAACCACCTTAACCACTTATTCCAATGGATGCTCACCTATCAATTAATATTTATATTTTTTTAAAACAAGAATTTATTCTAAAATTTGTTTAGACTGTCACATCAAGAATTGACCACTTCCTTTTATCAATTTGTCCTTTTTAATTTTTTTTTTTTTTAATATGTACATATATATATATATATATATATATATCAAAATGTCTCTTCTTCTCTTGGATGCTCTCCTCACATATTGGATTTGGTTTACCCCCTTCTGAGTTGTGATGAAGAAAAATGTTATTCTTCACACCATTTTAAACCGGTTGATGTGTCGTATTTTTTTAGTGGCTTTTCTTTTGTTTTCTTAAATGTCCAACACTGGAAAGTACGTACTTAAAACACGCTACGTCTGTCGATATGAAATGGGTGTGATAAATAAGTGTGAAGAGTAACATTACCCTCGATGAAAATAATTAATCATAACTGATACCAAAACAAATAATTAAGGTTGCAGTCAATCATTAAGCAGTTAAAAAATAAAAAATAAAACCTACTCATTACACAAGTACTGCATAGTTGGAGCCCACCGCAGTGAAAAAACCTACGAGGGACCACCTCAAAAGAATCTTGAGAAAAAACTCTAAAAATGTATGACATCAAATAGCCCAAAAGACTCTGTATTGAGTCTCTCTCATAAAATTATCTGACTTAATCATCGAAGGCTTCTCGTCGGCCTTTGGACTGACATTATTCCATAGGTTTTTCCTTATGTTGCAGATGTGCTGCTCTTAGTTTGATGGTCAAAAGATCTGCATCAACAAATAACTTTTAATATATGTATATATATATATTGTTGAGTTGATTTTTTATTTAAGGAAACAAAAAATTAAAACATGTACTTATAATATGGACTAAGCCTGTAATTTGGTTTAAAAAAGACGATCGCATGCATTGTTCTCATTGATCTCGCTTTACACAATAGACCGATCGAAAGAGGAAAAGCAAAGATGAAAAAGGAATTTCAGTGATTAATCTCCACATATTATTAAATTTTGTTGGGAAGCAAAGAGTTGTCCGGTAGCAAAGAATTGTGTAAACATTAATTAATAATATCTTATAAAAAGAAAATGTTTATATATAAAACAAGATTTCATTTTCATGACTGATCATGATAACCTGTAGTACAAAGGCATGACATAAATATATAGAAGAAGAAAAGGAAAATATGAAAGAGTTGAGGGACACGATGCTGCAATTGTCATAAACTCGATCACCCATTATAATGATTCAGAGAGGGATGGGTAGAGTTTTCATTGCACGCAAGAATTAGTGAATAGTCACACTGAAAGAGAATATCTTCCATTTAGGTGCAAGCTGGATGCTAGTGGAGGGAGCATTTTACATTGTCACCCCATATTTGGTTATTTCTTAGCCTTTTTGTTTTAGCTCCCCTAAATATCATAGACACGACCATATATGCTTTCAATTTTATTTACCTCTCTATCTATTATCTAGCTAATATCTATCCCATTTATCATTTAACCCTACCCCAACAAACAACAAACCCTTTAATATTTTCTGCTTGCTAGCTTCCTCCTCCATGGGAATTCACTTGCAACACCTAATTACTACTATCTCATTTTTGTTAATTAATTTCCACTAATTTTCATTATTCTCATTATTAAATCTATATATCTTGAGCAACAACCTAAATCCTGTTATTAAAAAAATTAGGTATATATGAGCAATAACAATAAGGGTAACAACATAAAAGTTGAAGCATATATAAAATTGTTATTTCTAAATGTCACGTATCAAGTTTTCATATGTGTTGTGTCTATGCATGAGTATAAGATTAATTATATAGATCAATATTAACCTGATCAATTTAATTAAATGGGTTAGATTTCTAAACCTGAACTCATTAATTTTGTATTAGCCTTAATTAATTATTAGGATGAAAAATTAAAAAGAAAAAGAAAAAACAATTATCAACATAGAAAAGCAAAGAGATAAAGAGAGTGACCTTTTATCCTTAACACACCAAATGTCAACCAAACCAGTGGTCGTGGGGGGTGGAAATGGCAGGGGCGCGGAGAGACATACACACAAACTTTTTTCTAATTATCCCCCTAGTCCCTAGTGGGTATGAGTATGTAGAATACAAGTGTTTGAAAAACACCCATGTAAATGTAATCCCATCCAAAGTGAAGTGGTCCTCATTATTACTAGCTATCTGATACTTTGTTTCAGAGCCATAATAATTCTGGGGTGGTTTTGCAGTATTATTTGTGTCACTGCTTGAAATCCCCATTCAGCCCAAAAGGAGAAGAATAAGAAGCCCCATTTCAGTGAAAAAAAAATGATGATGGATGAAAAGATAAATCATTGCTGGGAAAAACAAGAGATGTATTTGTCCCTTTTCTTTCGCTGCAATGAGCTGTAAAATCTAAAGCACGAATGATAAGAAGAGGAGGAACAAGCAAAAGAAAACAAAGGAGATGGGTTTTGTTCATTAATTTGTTGGTGTGTGATATTGGTGGTGCGAGAAGCAAGCTGGGCTCCACTGTTCAAGTATATGTAAGTATACATAACATAACATGCGAGAGAGAGAGAGAGAGCAAAGAAATTAAAGGCTGCCAAAGAATATAGAAATGGAAATCACGGTCGCCCCACTCTTTTTCTCGTCTTGTCACCATCCACTTCCCTTTTCCCCGCAATTCTCTCTCTGTGTGTGTTAGCTAGCAACATCGCACGGTGCAGCCTGAACGGAGACCTGTTGCTTCTCCCTTCTCCGTCCCGTTTTTAACATGAGAGATTTTATGAAATCCCGTTACGTTAATGTGGAAGCACTTTCACTGTTGAACAAAAGTGGCTGGCAGAGAGTGCAGGGAAGCGTGTGTATGCGAGAGAGAGAGAGAGAGAGAGAGAGAGAGAGATATGAGTGGGGATGACACAAAATATATTAAACTGTCCTTTCTCATTCTGTCTTCTTGTATTATCGGTTTCCCGCCAACTGACAGCCAAGAAATTTGCAATCTCTCTCTCTCTCTCTCTCTGTCTCTGAATGCATGTCAGCACGTCCCGTCAGACGTCCCTCCACCCCGGTTGGCTGTTTTCTGGGAATCACATGTAACCCTTCATCTTCACCCCTAATCGCTTTTTTTGGGTATTGGATCTCCTTAATATTACTTTTACATGCAAAACCAGTTTAATTTTTATGTCAAATATTCTAATTTATTTTTAAAAAAAATTTAATAGTATTTCTCATAGTTACATCAAAAATGAAAAACTATGACAATACTCTCACCTCCAATAAATTTCATTCTATTTATTTTATTTGGTATATGGTTTAGGATGATTAAACTAAGGGTTAAATATAAAAATTGGTCCATGTCCTTTTTTTGGTGTGTATCAAATGAGTTGATATATATATATATATATAGTTGGATTTTTAAAAGTAATAAAATTAGTACTTAAGCTTTATGAGAGTGTAAAATTAATTATTATGTCTATTTTTGTTAGTGGGCCATTCGCTACATAATAAAAAAAAAACAAAACAAAACAAAAACCAAGTGGTCCAATCATATTATCACATATATCATTTCCACACATAATCATCACCAACTCATCAAATATTACCAAATCAGTTCTCCATATCGTCTTTCACTACTTGTATACAACTTAAGAAAGAGAGGTATTCTCGTCAAATCCTTTGCTTCTCTTATCTGTCTTTTTTTATATTTTATTATTATTATTATTATTATTATTATCCAACTACTCTATCCCTCTCTCTCTCTTGTGTGAAATTATAAAACAAGAACAAAATATAACATATAATTTACAAAATGTCATTTTCTTCCTTATTTTCAAACAAAATTTAAAACTTTTTTTTTCCTTCAAATAAATGCTCTTAATTCTAAGAATCCAAAATGAAAGATAACATTTTTTTTTTAATTAAAATTAAGTACTGGAAACATTGATATTTCTATTTTAGAGAATAGTGTCAATATTCGGTCCTTTTTTAAGATTGATTTAAAAGTGGATTGAGCATGTAACTTCAACAGAACATGCCGGTGACGGGAGAAAGGCCAAAGAATGCAAAATAGCATTTTTTCTAAACAATTTAAAAGAATAGTTGTATTTGTTTCTTTAATTTTCAGACAGTTGACATGGATGACGGAATTAGAAAGGGCAAGCTTTTATGGAAGTCATAATTGAATATTCGAGGGCAATCTCCAATCTTTAGGCAGTATGTTCCTACACCAAGAGCAGCGCGTAACTCTTCAGGGCCCGTATATATGCATATGTTGACGTTTCCCTGCAACTTGTTATAATAAGATAACGATCGGACTTATTCCTATATAGATAAAACAAAGAGAAAAGGTATGCATATTATTCCTTCAGATTATTAGGCAATTTTGTAATGATTTCCAAACCTCTATTTTTTTTTTTTTGGGTATGCTTTCCATAACTTCTAATTGAACCAATGTCTCTTCCAAATTACTACAAAATTACTATATACCCTTTCGAATGTTGTACTTTTCTCTAATTTTTTTGAATAATATTTTTCTTAGTTTTGGTACAAATTAAGAGGATATATTACAATTTTCTAATAGTTTGAATGTGACAAATCAATGTCAGACCGAATGTGTGTTGTGTTCTAGTTTTGGTAATGCGTTAATAAGAAACTAATTTAAGATTAAGAAGGTGCCAAATTGTCTTCAGTGCCGTTTCCCGTTGGAACAACAACAATTGACAGTAAAATGAGGTAGTGACGATTGACGTCGTCCTTACCTATTTCCATAAAACATTCCAAAATAGCTGATTAGGAGCATATTTCAAATTATAAATTAATTAAAGGAGAAAATTAATAAATGTTATTAGCTAGAGTGGCAGGTGTAAACGTCAGAGACCCCGAGAGTGTGGCAGGGGGTGGCTGGGGCGATGGGTTTATTAGGGCCATTTCTGATTTTGATTAGACGGCCATCATTAATCTTATCATATAAAATACTTTATGATTTTCTGAAACTCGAAAAAGGACATGAGATACATGCATATTGTTGTCTTCACCCGGTTCCATTTATTTATATATTTTTTGTTTTGTTTTGCCCTACTTACCATTTGATATTCGAGGGGAAAGTATTTTGTCGGTTCCTTATCTTTCCTTTTTTTTTTCCCTTCTCCTCAAATCCAATCAAACAGTACATTTTTGTAAAGCTGAAATTTTTGCAGAACCTATATGTATATTTCTTAGGGTACATCTAAGTGTTATGTTGGTAAGAAAAGTAATCAAGTTCATACCATACTTCTTAAAAATAATTCATTTCTTGAAAAAACAAAAAAATTAGTCCACTTTCTACTTTTCTTTTTTTTTAAAAAAAAAAATAAACTTTTTGATTCGATGAGAACGTTTGAGTTTAGGGTTGAACAAAGATAGGTGCTCTTTTATCTTTTAATCTCCCAATTTATGATGTAAGTTGGTCAAGAATGACAAGTGGTGGACACATTATCTATGCCCCTCGGCCTACCAACCCAAGCGGGCTTGAGAGAGGAAGTACAGGGGCTCGAAAACCCAACAATTTTACGAGAGTACATCAAAAGAAGTCATTGTCTATCCGATAACCTCAATTTATTCAAGGGGTTTGTAGCAAGACTTTGTTGGCGCCACATTACGAGTCAAGAAGTGCATGTCACACCCTACCACCTTGTAACAGTAGCATATTGCATTTAATGAACATCCATTACATTATTAGTGCTATGCTCCAACAGAAAGATGACACTTGAAAAGAGGGCCGAGCACTCGGCCTATAGTCAATGGTCAAACGACACCCCAATACCTGACAAGACCAATGCAAAGGAGAGAGTACTGATCAAAAAAAAAAAAAAAAAAAAGCTATAGAAAAGTACAAAAACACACTCACTTCTAACCCTAATTTATATATACAACAATAATTTTGCAAACACAAAGAAGTAAACACATGAATTCGTGTTATGAAGCTATGTGGCTGAACATATTTGAGCTTATCATTATCAAATGACTAGAGACTAGAATGTACTCAAGCTTTTGAAATTGGGATTGAGTTAAAGACCCGGATGGTGATACTCTAATAATTTTGGTGCTGACATAAATACGAGAAAGATTTTATAAATTTAAGTCTATGGACTATGGTTCAATAGAAATAGTCAATTCACCCACCTGTCCTGTTGTTAGGATAAATAGCCTCATAAAATATCTCTCATATTTACAGAATCTCAAGCTTTTGCTTGTCGTGCGTGACTCATTACCCTCTACATGTATATATGCTCCCTGAACATTCTACATGGAGCCTAGTACCTAGCCCCTATACATAGCCTTTGCCCTCCCTTTAGCCCCCCAGCCATGAATTTTCAACTCATTCTTAAGGGCTATGAATGAAAAAAAACAAAAACAAAAAATGAAAATGAAAAAAAAAAGAAAAGAAAAAGGTTTAGATAGAGGAAGTACGTTGTTCCTGCAGCGCGTTACAGAGCAATATTAAATGCATGTTGACGCCAAGAGCGCGTCACGTATGTCGGAGACGAGCGCACGTAGGCAGCAGCAGCCTTAAATGCCGACAATTTAATTTTTCCTAAGTAATTCCGTGTCCGTGTCCCACGCTCAGTTCCCGTACTCTGATAGCAAATGCCTCACACCCCATTTCCCACTTGTACGCTTGTCGTCTAGCATCTCCGCCATAGGCCTCACGCGCCACCAAAACGCGCCACCATTGACTCCCCTGCGGGCCCCCCGTCACCTCAGTTCGTTACGGGAATGCGTGCGGAACTGCTTGACGGGACGCACAGGTGGGTTTCAGTGTGGGATTGGCTGTGCGGGGGGAGCGCGTGGGCGGGGGGTTTACAGAAAAGAAGAGTGTTATTTGGGATTCTCTTTCCCACCCCTTGTGCTGCAGACTGTACCCACACCACTCCCACCTCTGAATTTCACAGTCCCAGCACCTCTTCCCCTCGCAATTTCACTGTCCTTCACTTTTACCGCGCAGTAACAAAGCAAATAAAAATGATAACCACTCCGTAGACCGTAGACGAAGGTGAAAACCACTGGCTTACCGGGAACAACCGGTGGAAAAGGGGCAGGATAGAGACCCAATTTAGCTGGGTTTCAGAAACGGGAAAGTATATGAAGGGCTTTGAAGGAAGACAGCTCTTTTTGCAGAGAGGGAAATTGATGGCCACATTCTCTCACTGCTCTTATCTTCTTCTCTCTTCTCTCTTCTCTCTTCACGCTATAGCTAATCTTTCGAGGTTATAAGAACCAAATACACCCAAATCCTCACGTCTTTGGTGGCTCTCATTTATTATTATTATTTTCAAGAGAATTTCATGGAGTTCGAGGATCAAGAGGAGCACGAGGAAGAGATGGAGCTGGGCGGCGCCAGCTACGACTCCATGGGCAACTCGGGTCGGGTCAAAATGTCGAGCTCGGGCGGAGTCGGAGTCGGAGGATCCGAGCTAGCCGTGGCTCAGCAGCAGCCGAAGAAGCCCAGGTACCGGGAGTGCCTGAAAAACCACGCTGTGAACCTCGGCGGCCACGCGCTCGACGGCTGCGGCGAGTTCATGCCGGCCGGAGCCGAGGGCACCCTAGACGCCCTCAAATGCGCCGCCTGCAACTGCCACCGAAACTTCCACCGCAAAGAGACCGACAGCCACGCAGCCGGCGCCGGAGCAGCCGACCCCTACCTTCAGGTGGCACACCACCCGCAATTCTCGGCGTACTATCGGACGCCGGCGGGGTACCTGCACGTGGCGCCGCAGCATCACCGGCCGCTGGCGTTGCCGTCAACTTCTGGAGGGCACAGCCGGGAGGAGCAGGAGGAGGACATGTCGAACCCGAGCGGCGGCGGCGGAGGCGGTGGGTCGGCGTCGAAGAAGAGGTTTAGAACGAAGTTCACGCCGGAGCAGAAAGACAGGATGCTGGCGCTGGCTGAGAGGCTGGGGTGGAGGATCCAGAAGCACGACGAGGCGGTGGTGCAGCAGTTCTGTAACGAGACTGGGGTCCAGCGTCACGTCCTCAAGGTGTGGATGCACAACAACAAGCACACCCTGGGTAAGAAGCCCTAGCTAGGAAGAACCAAACCCCACCAAAACGAAACAAAAGCAAACGAGTCTCTCTTTTGTAGCTAAGCCTAGGCATTGAAGAAGGATTTTCCTTTTTTGGTTTTCTATCCATTATTGATCTCTCTGCACTGAAAGTAAGACCGCTATGGGTTTATTTTGAATGAATTGGAGGTGGGAATTTGTGTCGCTGACTTTCTCGGGATTTTAGTTGGGTTTTAGGGTTTTCTTCTCTCTCTCTTTTTTTTTTTTTTCTTTTTGTTTCTTAATCTTTGTCGGAGGGTTTTCCATTTAGCTAGTGGTGGTGTTCTAATGGAAATTTGTCAACTTGGATTAGAGTAGACTATTGTTGTTGATGGGTTAGCCTTTTTTTTTTGGTTCATTATCATTTTAATGCATGCAAAATCTTTGCTCTATTACATCTGCTACATGCTCTTATACTGGCAGTGTGAGCAATGGGTGCTGCACTGGATTTTGATGGGTTGTCTTTTACAGTTTTTTTTTTTCTATGTTTCATGTATGAGTAAGTTTTTGTTTCAGCTAGAGGAATGAGGACTTGCATTGGAGCTGATGGTCTGGTTGGATTATGTGCAGAAATTCACCTTTCATTTGTAAGTTTGTGTGATCTCAGACAGTTGGAACGAGGTCTCTCGGAGCCACAAACGTGTGCCAACCTGCATTTTCCGTTTATACATATCTTTCTACGTGTACGCGAGTCTGTGTGTAGCATTTACTCACCCAACTTTTCGTTAACAGTCCTGGAAGAGAGAGAGAGAGAGAGAGATAAAGTCTAAAGGGTTTGGGGATTTCTGTTAGAAGCATTATGGATGGTATTGAATGAGTGCACTTTTCCTTTTTCTTCTGCTTTTTTTCAACACAGATCCTTCGTCCTCCATTCAATGTGGATGCATATGCTTTGGGCTTTTACTCGATGCGTTTTCAGAACCTTTGCTTGCCTTCATTTCTTCTCTTTCTTCTCCTTTTGTTCATCTTTTCTTCTGAAGGTACTACGACCAACTTTAAATGATCATGGTAGAAGCAAAGGTTGATCACTGTCACTGCAGAGACCTCCTTCTCTGGTCTGTTTCTGTTGCCAAATCTCTTTCTTGTATACTTTGCAGTCATCATTATGCACACACTCATCTCTAAATTTCCTGTTTTCTTTTTGTTCGTTCGGCATATTATGTGAAATTGTATTTATAGTTTCTATTTTTAATATATGACACCTGTATAATATTATGATGGTAGAACCCAGATGTTTGATCATTGATGGGGTCACCTTGGGAAGGAAGGGGCTGAACCAGATGGGTTCGTTTTATTTCATGTGAATTTTATTTGTTTTTTTTTTTTTTTATTGCTAATATTTCTTTCTTTTTGGCCTTGGGAAGGAAAATGTTATCAGCGACAATAGTATTTCGCTGTTTCTCTCAAAGAAAAACTCAAATCCAAATGTGGGTTAAGTTCATGCTGGAGAAATTCGATAGATCCAAAGCTTGGTCTCAAAGTTCACTTTATCTTCTTTTTCTGTTTCAATAGTCTATTTCAAAGGGAACATGTGGGCACTTCAGCAGTAAGAAAAATTCTTATAAAATATTCCAGAGGGGGAACACAGCTTTTGTCTGCAACTCCTCAACTACCACCATTCTTGAAGAAGGTTCAGCTTTTGGCGAATAGAATCCATTAAGATCCCAAGAATCTCTTTTAAATCTTGTTCATCATCTTCGATATATAGCACATGGGGTTTATTTCAAACTGATCATCAACACCCATTTTTCTTTTGGTTCTATTTCCTATATATATATATATTCCCCTACTTTTCCTTTATTGAGATGGAGAACTGTTCTGAGCTCAGGTCACTCTCCTCAAGTCACGATTCGGCTTGACATTGCAGCAGGCGGGACCTGCTTCCTTATTTGGGGCAAAATAGAGAGAGATGTGGCTCGCTTGGGTCCTTTCATTAGTTCTATATATGTATGGAGATTGATGTTTCAATTTTACTAGCAAGATATTTTTGTTGATTGCTTGCCTCTTCCTGAGTCCAAGCTTACCTGCAAGAAATGCTATTCAAGATGCTTTGCTTGTTTGGGTGCCAAGTATCCCCGTATATGTTAAAGCTGCAAAATAAGATGTGGTCCGCATTTGGAAATCTTGGTCAGAGGTTTAGACAATTTGTACAACGGCCTAGCTGTTTCTATCAATATTCTTAATCTGGTGGACTATCTTTTCTTCTTTGCCCATTTGAAAAGAGTTCACAAGTTATCTAAAATGGGTAATCAGGGAAATAATTAGGGTTATAGACCAGAAAGAAACAGCAAAATTGAGGGTTCAGGCTGCTTATTTCCCTAGCTAGTACCACTGGCTAGATTGTAAAAGTTAGAGCTCTAGGGTTTGCATTCATATAATCTGCTAATCCCCCATCCATCTGCTGTACATGTTAAATTTGATGTTCACCAATGGTTAATCCTAATTAATTGCATTCAAGTACGAGTGGTAAATGCGTTAGACCCTACAATCTTAACACTTTATTTTGTGTTTAGTTCGTAACGAGTCCATAAGTCGTGTAAAAAATTAATTGTCTTAAATTTATTTTGCGTGTTGAGTTCTGGTTGTGTTAAACCGTGATTATAAGACTTTATAAGTCAACTATAACCCAACCTATTTAATTAAATGGGTTAAACTTCTTAATTTTAATTCACTAATGTATTAAGTTTGTGTTAAATTCACGGATGGTGTAAAAAATTGACAACCCTACTTATTACTTAATCGTAATTGTCTTGGAGTAATTAATCTGATAGCTAGCTAGTCCCTCATCATAAGGGTGACTAACAAAAACAGATGATTTAGCGATGCGTCATTTCAGTTACTTGACCCATTTTCGCTTGTTTGCGCATGAGCATCGCACTTTTTGTCCACTCATGGATTCCTGATTAATTTGGACGATCGACATTGAAAGCTGTAAGCCAAATCCCAAACACTTGGAGCACTCGTTACTGCTATTATGAATTCTATATATATATATATATATATATGCTAAATCTGAGATCAAAGTTTAGGTAGTCATGATGTTTCTGGTTGATAGTCAAGAACACCATGAGTTGTACGGATATATTTAGTCTCCAGCTTTACTCATGATCATGGTTTGCATTATGGAAATGGCTACTCTTTTTCAGGCTCCATCTTCTCCATGGTATCTTCTTCATTTTTCCCATTCTTCATATTTACAAGTGCTCCCACCACCATAATTCTTCAACTTAATTAAGAGCAACAAATTTCAAAGAATATATATATATACACTTTTAAATTTACATAATGTATATATAAAATAATTCCATCATCAAATTTAATTGTAACTTTGCTTTGTTATATATCTTGTATCAAGTTTGACTGCACTCTGTAAGGCTAAACCCAATAATTGATTGGTGAATTGTTGAAGTAATTCGATAAGTATTACATTGGTTTCTCATTAGGTGAAACTATAGTACTTAATAATTGAATTTATGAAACTCTAATTAATTCTAAGTTCAATTGATCCATGTGAGTGTAGTACATATGTGATTAACGTTTTTCCTCGGTTATGACAAATTGATGATTAGGTTCAACGGCCTAGTCATCAACGTATCTAATGAGAACACTAATGATTTGAGTGAGGGACATTATGACACCCTAAAAAATAAGCCTTACACCGATTGTGAACATGGAGTATCCACTTTTTAAAAGCAAAGTCCAAGATTAGAAGGAAAAAGTCCGAAACAAGTTGGCTTTCGCTCCTTAGATACCCTTTTTTGACAGTTGAAAGATTAAGACTCTTTAATGGCACACCGATTGTGAGTTTGATGTTGACCGTAACACTCTTGTCCCTACTCGATGTAAGGTCCAAAGGGTGCATCTGAGCTTTTCATGTGATTCCAATTCTAATGCTCTATGATGCCATAGCCCCACAGCTTCATGATGCTTGTGTAACAACTAGACATGCTTTGAGCTACACTGCAATCCACATGGTCATTCTAAATTCCACCATATATAACAATAATGTCAACATAAATCGAAACCGAAAGTGCGTGCCTAGTGGGTTTGTCCCCCGAGAGGGGATTTAGATCTCATGTAACAAGACCCTTAATTGCATGTGTAATGGGCAACTTCATGTGAGAGGACATTCAGACTCCACTCTATACGAACACATGCACGACCAGTCGGAGAAAGTGGGACTCAAACTGTTCGAACACTTGCTCAAGTAAGATAAGAACCAACATCCCTGTCCAAGTAAAGGGGAAATTCAGGATAAATCACATAACGCTAACCAATTATAGTGCTCCAAGATTATGTGTAATCTAAAGTGATTATTATTAGGTAACAAATTAAGTCTTCATCAACCTAGCTTGGCCGTGAAAGCGCCATTTTTGTAAACAAAAAAGATAACTGCATGTGGTTGAAGTCAGGCTTCCAACCACAATCATGGGCCAAGGGAGTAGGCAAGATCCTCAGGCTATTTGGCAGACAAGAGGTCCAAAGCAATGCTGAGACGTAGGTCCACTCTCAAATGTTTTCCGAACGAACCCATGTTGAACCAGTAATTGCTCATAATAGCTTCTCCAGCTCATCTCTTGTCTCCCAAATTTGTGTTCATTTATTACATTATTACATGTCGGTGAGACTCCAACAGCAATCGTATCCCACATTCTTGTCACCATTTTGTTTTGCCTGCCTTCTCTTTTCATCGAGCTTCTAGAAATTCCTTCAAGCCCACTTGGTGATCAAAGAGCGTTGGAAAAAATGAATACAAATCGTTAGATTATTTAATCCCATTTGGGTGTGGTATGCTTCATAATTGTTATCAGACTCCAATTCATATATTTCTTTTATTTTCTCCCATCTTTACGCCAGCAACCAAATCTATATAGATATAGACAAAGTTTTCTTACAAATTGAATTTTAAAACTATATATAAGAATTATATAATTTAAATGAAACTTTGTTACTAATTATAACAATCAAAGCCCGACAATATATTATTTTAAAAAAAAAAATTGAAACAATATTACATGGAGAACATTCTTTTCATAATCACCGTACTTAATATTATAAATAATTACAGAACAGAACAACAACATGGGGTCTCAAATCAAACATAACATTATTAATTTATTAGTATTGTTATTCATTTATTTTCATGCCTGATAACCGAAGTGATTGATCTTAATTTTTCCATCCCAGTTTAAGTACTTTGTTACCAACATCTGCCTTGGCCTTGGGCTGCCCAATATTTCTCCCTGGATTGTTTAGGTTGAGATTCGAATAGCGGCAATGGTTATTGCTTAGTGTTTTAGCCTGATGTAAGCTGACCGCCGGACCGGCATTGGATCGGAGAGTCTTGACCCAATCGAAGTTCTTGGTAGTGGGAACCGGCGGTGGCTGCATTTTTTCTGATCTAGAAATCCGAGGCCGGGGGGGGCCCTTCTCATGATCAGCTTCTTTCTTGGTCTCTTTTATCTCAATTTTGGTTCCTCCTTCCATTCTTATGCTTATGTTCACTTCCAGAAGTGTTGTGTTATTGTTTCTTTGCTGACTCTGTCTCTGTGTCTCAAATCCAGGTACTACCTTTTTTGCATTCCTTTCCTTTTGCTGCTGATAAAGTCGGTGCAACCTGAGAGCATGATGGTATATTCCATCTTTAATCTCTTCCTCCAAAGCCCTTTCTATATCAATCTCTAGCTCGTTACGGATCTTCAGCTCCCTTTCTGACATGCCAGCCCTCAGGGATTGCTTGTTCAGGGTATTATTACTCCTTGAATTATGGGTTTCCTTAAAATCAATCTGTACCACTGAGCCATACCATGCACCGCTATGATAATTCAAATCCGAGTCCTCCCCTAATGGCAGAACCGATAAATCTGCAAAACCCACAAAGGAAATTCCCAGTAAATTAAACCTTGATGAGAGCTGAAACTGATATTAGTGAACAAAGGAAAATAAAAATAAAACAAAGTGATAAAATTAAACCTAGTATATCAGCTGCTTTCTTGGGTTGTCCTTGCTGGTCCATCGATCTTCCACAGTATGCTTTTCCATGTGCTGCAAATTCAAACTCCTTTAAATCCTGCTAGAATGATTTAGACTGCTGGGAATGGGGCCTGTGGTACAGTTGGGACGAAGAGGACGTAAGAGATGATGTTTATGGAAAGAATAACCGTTAAGAGACGTTAATTTAGTTGGCTTATTCAAATTCAGGCGCCAAATGTGTCTGCCTGATATGGGAAGTAATTTGGTATTTGTTGGATATAATTAAGAAGAGTAGATATTTTCCTTAAATAAACAGTGCTTTACTTGGAAGGAATAAGGGTTTGGGTTGCCCTTAAAGCACAATCAATATAGGGTACCATGGTATGGTATATCCCCCCACATGTTTGATGTATATGCCTATGGATAGTTACAGTTCCATTGGGCTCACAAGGTGTGGTGAAGGGGCTGTGCCGCCCTATTCTTGTGGAAAATTTGCTCCCTCCCCACTTGGGCTTCTTGGCCCATTTCTGCTACATTGATAGGCCACTAGCTAACTACCCATGATGTGGAGAAAAACATGGGTTATGTCAATTGGGAACGTGTGTTATGGGTAATGTTAGTATAGTCTTTAAATACTAGTTAGTAAGGGTAGTAGGGAGATGATGATTTGGTGTAGAGTTCTAGTTCTGTTGTGGTTCAACTCTCACCCTAAGTGGATTATTATCTTGTTTATCTTGTTCTGATTGTGACCCACTAGGGTATCAGAACATATTATCTTATTTACGTATTTGTATTGTGGTAGAACTCTAACCATAAGTAAAGAATTGTAAAGTGTATTATCTTTATATTATATTAAATATTAGTTGTGTTTTTATTCTCTACTTCGGACCTAATATACATACAGTTTTTTTTGTTTTTTTATTTTTGTTTCTTTACAATAAGGTTATTATTTACAATAAGGTTGTCCTACCACACTACTTCTAGATAGCATGCCTATAAGTCCTGGGATCGCTATTGAGGCAAAACTGGATTGAAGAAATCGATTTAAGGGGATAAGCTACAGTCAATGAAATATATAGATTTTTTTATTCTAAAGATATTTTCTGATTTGATAAAATTGGAGCAATTCATTGGTTAATTAACCGGGTTTAATTGGTTCAACTAACCCAGTAAATCAGTCAGTTCAATTCAAACTATATATTGTTATAAAACTGCATGTGGTTCATTCAGGCCAAAGACACGAGTTGTTTGCTTCCCAAAACAGACGTCAGGCTTATGCTTTGTTTTTTTACTCCCTCAGCTAGCGAGCTGCCCCTTTATGTGATAACAATTTTTTAAGGGTCAACGATTATAATAATTCATTTGCTGATTCAACCAAGCACGAGCATGGTGGCTTTAGTCAACTCAACCAACGGCCTACTTTTTTTTGGTATATGTATAAATGAGTTAACCAAATCTAGCCATCACGAACACAATCAAATCAAATCCAGTTTATATGAATATATCTTGTTTAATAATCAAGCTATAATTAAATGAATCATTATTAAATGAACTACGAGTTGAATATTTTCAAATTGAATTCAAGCATGTTCGTTTACAGTCCTATCACATCTTACTGACTATCACGTCAGTAAGATGTGATAGTCAATAGTGGTTTAACTCTAATCCAATTTGTAAACTAAAGTGTATACTATTATTTTTAAAATAATGGTAAAAATTATACTTTTATTGACTATCACATCTTACTGACGTAAGAGTATCAATTACTTTTGCACGGGCACTTTGAAAAAGCTTAAGCTGAGTTTTGATACAACGTACATCTTAATGCCAAGTTGGACTGCTTAAGAGAAAGGTGTCAATGAAGTACTTGACAAATAAATGGCACAAAACCTGTCTCTCTCGTGAGCTGCCGGAATTGACTAGTGCCTCCACATGCGGCCTGTGATGGACAACTAGGTGGCAAACAGCCAAAACCGAAGCTTGGGCGTTCAACCCAGAGTGGCAATCGACAGGTGTGTATTATTATGGACGACAAAACAAAAGTCAGCATGGGGAAGGGAAGCCAATTTGGACTGTTCAATGTAATTGTCTGTAAAAAGATTCTGTTGTGTTGCTTGGAGCGGAAATGCGAATCTGTTCCTGGTGATTCTGTGGTAGGTGAAGCTCTCCTCTCAACTAACCAACCAACCAACCAACCAACCAAAAACCAGTCCAGTCAGCGGCTGTCAGGTTGTGTTAAATGTTAATATCACTACTTTAATTCTTCCAGCCAATCGACTAAACTATTTAGATTTGGAGAGAGAGGCTGGTTTTTGCCTCAACTTTTACTATAATTTTTTTTATAAATTATCATGTTAGTTAATAAATTATTAAATTTTATTTTTTTTACTGTTAATATATTGTCACATAAATTTGTAAAGAAATTAATAAAAATTTTCTCTCTTTTGTTTTTTATATTAACGATCTCCCGTTGAAAAACGCATATCATAAGACATTAAACAAAGGCCGGCAAATGGCAATTTCACAGTTTTTTAATTACAAAACGCAGGGTAGTTTGGTAGTTTGATCCGCAATGCAAGGTTATATTAGTCAAAAACTTCAGTCTGCGTCGAACTTTGAAAAGCTTCTCGTGGTTTCTTAAGTCAGCACTCGTATTGCTGTTTTCGCCTTTTCTGTCTCTCTCTCTCTCTCTCTCTTTATTTCAGTTCGAATTCGGTAATTGCCTCACATTGCTCGAGCGATCATCGCTCGGCTGCCTAGTAATCTCCGCTCCGTTTCTATGGGCACTCTCTCGCACGCGATCAGCCCCAAACTCGCTCTCCCGCGCCGCGATTCTCAGCGCTCTTATCATGGACTTCCGCGCTTGAATTCTCGTCCCCTGAGATGGAATGCCAACAGAGCCGCCAAGAAGATCCGCATGTCTGCGGGGACCTCGAAGCGGAGCCCCCCAATCGATTTCAGCAATCCCGACTGGAAATCCAAGTTCCAGGAGGACTTCGAGACGCGCTTCAACATCCCTCACATCACTGACATCTTCCACGACGCCGTTCCGATTCCCTCCACTTTTTGCCTCAAAATGAGGTCCTTTTGAAAGCAAATTGTGAATTGCGCATTTGATTTTATCGCTGTACTAGTTTTAGACATTGAAGAATTTTACATGATTGTGGTAGTTTTATCACTGTTCTAGTTTTAGACATCGAATAATTTTTGCATGATTGTGGTTATCAAGGAAATTGCAATGTAGGTTTTTTTTTATTTTTTATTTTATTTTTTATTTTTTATTTTTTATTTATTTTTTTAAATCATTCCACTAGAAATAGCTCAAACTCCATATCTACTTGGTATTTGCTTGCAGGACACCGGTAACAGAGGACTTTGCGGGAGGGTACCCATCGGACGAGGAGTGGCATGGTTACATAAATAAAAACGACAGGGTGCTTCTTAAGGTATATTAAGCATTTCTGGTAGAACTTTGTTGTTTGGATTTGATGGGCCTCTTTCAAGAACATATACCAATCCGTCAATTACCATAAAAAGTGTCTTTTTTTTTTTTTTTTCTTCTTCTTATTTTTGGCTCATCTGGGTGAGCTACTTTTCCTTTCTCCTGTTGAACTTTGTTGTCTGGTTAATTATATACGATGCAGAAGATGTAATTGTGTGAGATGGTGTCCAATAGAAAAAACTTAAAATCTAAGTTTTCAAATAGTTGATTTTATTTTATTCTTTTTTTGTTGGAAGTGATTAGAATTTGAATGATTTATGACAGATTGTAGTAGTCTGGGGAATCCAGAATTAGCTAGTTAATTGTAGCAGTCTGGCTTTATGCATATCAAAATTCCAGGCATTGCTTGATTTATTTTGACGTATGCTACATATTTGTAGAGAGGGAAGAAATAATGGAAGAACTTCATTTTTTTACCTTTCGTACTTGCTATGTAGTTATGGTATGCGAGGACTATCTTTTCATTTAGATGCGAGTTTTTCAATGCTTACTAAATTTTTTATTCCATCACACTTATTCGTATGTAGGTTGCCAAGAACATGATTTGTATAAATTCCTATGTAGAATGCCAGGGATGTTATATCTTTCCTCTCAGCCTATTTACTAGTATTTGCATTGTAATTTTCCTTTTTATTCAATATTCCAGGTCATACACTACTCGTCACCTACATCTGCTGGTGCCGAGTGCATTGATCCTGACTGTAGTTGGGTGGAACAATGGTAAATATCTATCTTTGACTCTCTTATAGGCAATTGTGAAAATCTGGAGTATGCATCTAGTGACAATGAGAAGAACTCTTTGAACAATTTATTTCATGTTCAGAGAAATATGGGACATTTTTTTCTCATAGTAGAACCTAAAGTGAATGGGGATCCATAGAGGTTTGCCAATGAGAGATTTGGCATGAAAATGTGGAAGTAGTGATAATGGGTGGTAGTTGTTAGTTCTATAGCTCTCATGGTTTAGGAGTTTGCAAGATACAAAGTCAATATGAAAAGTGTTGGAAAATCAAGTAAATGATTAAATTCACTATTTTTTATCAGCTTAATACTTTTGGAATAACTAGTGATTTAACATGATATCAAATTAGAGGTCCTGGTTTGAATTTCGATTTTATAGTTTATCCCTATAAATATTCAACGTATTGAGCTTCACTCGATGAACATGAGTTTGAGCTCTTGTGTTATGGAGAGTAAAAATATTAATTGAATGATTAAACTTACAATTTTCTATTAGTTTAAGCTTTTTAGACAAGTAGTGATTTAACAAGAAGAATTGGTGCTTTTACATAAATGGGGAGGTTTTAAGTGGGATCGGGCATAGGGTAGAGTTTCAAGTTTTTTTTTTTTTTTTGACCCATGGAGGAATTACCTTTCATTGTTGTCAAGAGGCAATTTTTGGGACTTATATGGTGAAGGCGTCAAAGTTTTCTGATAAGATTCCATGATTTGGAATGTAGGGTGCTTTGAGAATTTTCAAAAGAGGAGAATTTCCAACAAATTTTGGCTTTTGTTTTGAACAACCATCTCTTGGAATTTACAAGAGAAAATGTACTCTTAGATCTGCTTAGATATGTCTAATTCCATAAAGTGTCTCTTGGAAATGGTTGTTTCCTCAGTTATGTTGGAGTTTGTCTAGAGTGACATATTGACTTGTCTAAAGGAACTAATTTGACCTGTCATTGATTGCTACTTCTTAATGACTTATCATTTTGATTGTTTTAGATGTCAATTTGACTGCTACTTCATAATGTTATTGTATGTAACTGGAACTTTCCAGGGTTCATCGTGCTGGACCACGGGAGAAAATATACTTCAGGCCAGAAGAAGTGAAAGCAGCAATTGTAACTTGTGGAGGGCTCTGCCCTGGTCTCAATGATGTCATCAGACAGGTCCTTGTCATGACTCATTTTATTATAGTCTTTAACCACATCAAACGTTCATTCCTATTCAATAAAATTATCATCTTAAGACATTGTAGAAATTATGTAGCATCTTAATTTCTATTGCCTGGTCCAGTTTCAGGCATTTCTTTTCACCTTAATTAAACCTTTACCTTTTTTTTTTCTTTTTTTTTTTTCTAATCTAATTAAATTAAACCTTTGCTTGATAGTAATCTCCGGTGCTTATAAGACAACTGGAGTTTATGTGCCTAAAAAGAACACAGAACTTAACTGTTGTCAATATATATTGGCACGATATTTACATGATTATACTGCTATATAGTAAACACACAGGGTGTGTTTATTAATTGTTTGAAAAGTGATTTTGTTTTGATTTGATTTTTTTTTTTTTTTATGTGATAGAAATTCAAGAAGTTGGTGGTGTCTACCTTGAAAAAGTGTTTCACTTAAAAATATTGTTTGTTAATATTTTTGAAAAGTGTTTTAAGTTTTCAAAGAAACAAACACTAAGCATACTTATGTTGAGAAAACACAAGCTTATTTTTAAAGTGTGAAGTTGACAAAATACTTATAAAAAAATACAGTGAGTATGCAGGCACCCTTAGAGGAGGAGAGGGGTGGCCACATGCCGCCCCCCCCAAGTAGTAAGTGTGAAGTTGACAAAATACTTATAAAAAAATACAGTGAGTATGCAGGCACCCTTAGCGGCGAGAGGGGTACGCCCCCTCAAGTAGTAAGTTAACCTCCACACCTGAAAAAGTAAACAATTGTTTTCTCAAAATATTCTTATAAGACAGTTTGAGAAGTTTGTGTTTTGTTTGGTAAATGTTTTTGAAAAGTGTGTTTTTGTGCTTGAAAAGAGAAAACGCTTTTCGTAAACAGACAGCCAAAATTCCCCTTGAATTTGCAATGTTGTATGAAAGTAAATCTTGAGTTGAAAAAATGTGATTCTGCATTCTCAAAATCTTCTCGAAGATAGATCAAACATGCACCCTGCATTCTTGAGCAATGCATGTTTGAAGTCTGTGTTTTGTGGCCTCAAGTTTATATATAACATTCCACTATTAATATACAAGATTGATTGGAGTTACAGAACTCATAAGAAAAAAAACTAAGGAAAATATTGATTAGTGTATAGCATTTTCAAAACTTTTCCTTCTGAAGCCCCATATCTAGTAACAGTGCCTAAGATTTATGTTATTATAACTACATCTATCATGTTCTGCTGCAGATTGTCATCACACTCGAAATATATGGTGTGAAAAAGATTGTAGGTATTCCCTTTGGTTACCGTGGATTTTCTGACAAAGAATTAACTGAAATGCCGGTACATTCCTGTGCCTTTTGTGATTATTTCATACATTAATTGATTCATCAAACAATGTTGTTGTGTACTTAAACATAAATGCAATGTTTCTTATCTTCTGAAAATATGGTTGGAGTTATGGATTCATTTGCTTTAAGTTTTTACTTCAATCATCAGTTATCAAGAAAAGTGGTTCAGAATGTCCATCTTTCTGGTGGAAGCTTGTTAGGAGTTTCACGTGGAGGACCTGGAATTAGTGAAATCGTGGACAGTTTGGAGGTTCACAATTCTTCTTTCGCATTGATTTATCTAATATAGTCAACTATTTTGAAAATGTATCTTTATTCCAGGCAATATGACTGATCTGATTTATGTTTTTCATATTGGTGCCAGGAAAGAGGAATAAACATGCTATTTGTGTTGGGTGGGAATGGCACACATGCTGGGGCAAATGCAATACACAATGAGGTTGTAAAGCCTGAAGCCCTGTAGTAACTAGGTTCAATGTGTGAAATAATTTTCTCATGCTTTATTAAGATTTTCTTTCCAGAATGAAAGCTGCATTGAACCTGCAGCAGAGACACTTTTTTCAAATACAAAATATTGCTTTTGAAGTTGTTTATCTAGTTGTATTGCAAATTTATGTCGTAAAAGTAAATAAAATAAATGAACAAATAATTAATGGCGGACATGCATTTGAAGGCACAATGCTGTAAATATTGGTGTTATTCAAGGCTGGTGTAAGTGTGATAATGATGTCCTGCTATATCTTTTAAGATAATAACATCAGAGGTATATCACAAGGTCCACACTTGTGACTCCATTCGAACTTAGTTTTTGCAAGTTGCTGATGCTCTCTCTTATCTCCTTCTGGGGGTTTGCCTTTTATCCTTCTTTAGATCTTATTTCATATATAATTCTGCTTTTAGTGTCGTAAACGCCGGATGAGGGTGGCTGTAGTTGGTGTGCCAAAAACTATAGACAACGATATTTTGCTGATGGATAAAACTTTTGGTTTTGATACTGCTGTTGAAGAGGCACAAAGAGCAATAAATTCCGCATACATAGAGGTACTCTACATGTATTTTACTTGCCCATGCATGGAGTTATGTTTCTCCTTATAAGTTTTCCTGCTGAATTCTTTCACAATGTTGGTTTCTTCATAGTGAACTTTTTTTTTTTGCCTCAATCTTGTTATTAGGCGCACAGTGCTTATCATGGTGTTGGCATTGTGAAATTGATGGGCCGTAGCAGTGGATATATAGCTATGCATGCATCCCTAGCTAGTGGACAAATTGACATATGTTTGATTCCTGAGGTACTCTTATTACTAGCAATTAATTAGATAGTTATCTTTGTGAGCTGTTACTGATTCTACTGATATGCACATCTAAGGTATCTTTTAATTTACACGGGCCTCATGGTGTTTTGAGTCATCTGAAATACCTGATTGAGACAAAGGGTTCGGCTGTTATATGTGTCGCAGAGGGAGCAGGGCAGGTGAGTTACATAAGGAATTCATATTTTCGCTTGTGGGTTGAATACTATTAATTGATCAGGTGATTTAAATTCTGCAGTCCTTTTTTGGCTTCATGAAATACTATGAAAAACTGCCTCTGTTCATTTCATTGCATTACATAGATCTTATAACTTCTTCCTTATGTTTTTTCCCAAGACGAGGAGTAAAATTCAGTATGCTGTTGTTTTCTGATGCAGAATTTTCTTCAAAAAACTAATGCTAAGGATGCGTCTGGGAACATTGTATTTGGAGATTTCGGTGTCCACATTCAACAAGAGGTTGGTGGTTGTATTTTGACTAATTTCATGTGGTCTTGATCTCTCCATGACACTTGAGACAAGCTAAGTGGGTTGATAAATAATGAGCTGACTGAAAGTCTAATTTTTAACATTAGTTGATATGTGTTGCATGGATAAGAATGGACTGCAGTTTGGCCTTTTAGTTGTCATTTGTCAGAGTTACAAATATGCTATGTTCTTAAGCCTTCAAGATCTAAGCTCTGTTAGTGACTCTTTTGCTAAGACTAGATATGGTCAGTTGACTGCTTTTGATGTTATTTGCAGTGAACAAAACCAAGTGGTTCTTCACTTGAACTGGAAATCATTAGATATCCTCCTTTTTATTTTTTTGTTCGTAAGTCACTTATCAAAAAAAAGTTGATCATAAGTCGGAATTGGAGAATTTAATACTGACTATGTATCTTGAAACATTTGGCCTGTGTGGGATTTATCTAGTCTATCTCATCATTATATTTTCAAATATTCTTTTCTCTTCTCTTCTCTTCTCCCCCCTCGCTCTCCCCCTCCCCCTCTTTCATTTAAAATTCAGTTTCTTGATGGATGTGCAATTTTTTCCTGCTACTGACTGTGGGAGGGCTGCATAGCCTGCATTGATATCTCTGAATTCAATTATAATTTTTTTTTGGTTGAATCCTTTCATATGTATTCTGGATGATTCTACTGGTGGAATTCCCTTTGTACCTATCCTATAGGATACTAATATCAAAAGACCATTCTTCTGTCAGATAAGAAAATGTTTTAAGGAGATTGGTGTTCCAGTTGATGTGAAGTATATTGATCCTACGTACATGATCCGTGCCTGCCGTGCAAATGCATCAGATGGAATTCTATGCACTGTACTAGGGCAAAATGCTGTGAGTCTCTCTCTCTCTCTCTCTCAGTAATACGTAGTCTCTCTACTGTATGCTGCAGTCCTATGTCCATGTTGAATATTTCTTGTACTTGACCTGATTGGCTGACAGTAGCCTCCTGCATGGCGTCTCTTTCTTGTTAGATTGGAAATATATTGAAGGGCTTCATCTCATTTAGACCCAATTGACTAGAATTTCCTGAGTAATTATGCGACTAAGCAGTATGAATTTCTTCTGACAAAATTCTTTAGAACTTGTATGCCATTAAACAAATGTCATTTCTCAACAACCTTACTATCAACTGATCCCTTAGCTGGGACTGCTATGACATTGAAACAAGACCAGTAGATCACCTGAGCAGAAAAAAACATCTATTGCTCAGGTTATTACCCTATGATGAGCCAAGATCAACCCTTTCATTGCGAAATGGGATGATTTATCAAAACTAGGGTTGGAGGCTTGGAGCAGTTATGTTGTGTTTGATTCAGTAATAATTGGTGATACTAGAAAAGTGGCTTCTGGATGCTTGTTAAAGCAAGTAATGTCAGATATCTCTCCTTCTAACCTTTGTATAGATTATCCCTTGAGTTTTAGCTACTAGATTGTGATTATTGATGAACTGTATGATATTATCAGATATTTTGTATCATGCTAAGTAAATTTCTCAAGATTTAAAAAGGCTGTTTACAACATAGGAATTGAAGTCTGGAGAAGTTTCCTTCAGAAAAAAAAAATCGAGAATTCCAGTTTCCAGTTAGGAATCCAGCTTTAAACTGTGATCCTGCCCAGAAATTGGGGTTGGTTTTTGGATCAGCGAATATTTTGATTCCGGGATAAATCAGAAATTGCTTCTTGTAAGTAGATCTAAGCGTAATTGGTTAGGCTAATGGACAGGCTCAGTTATGTAAGATTGCCTGTGCACAGGCTTAATCAGGTCTATTTGGCTCAACCTTAAACTTGGCTGGTTTCAGTAGGCAAGCCTAGCAGAGCTCAAGCTTGGCCGAGCTGGCAAGCTCAGTTGTGCAATTTCAATGACTGGTCAAACTTGGATCATTTTGAGCTTGGCCTCGGTTTAACTGAGCTGTGCTCAAACTGCCTAGGAGTTTGCAAGCATATATAGGGTTGTTCTCCAAGTGCCCTTCACTGAAGCAGGTTTTCAGACTTGCCTGTTTGCAGATTTCCTTTTAATGTTTTTTTAATCTCTATTTCTTTTTTTGTTCTTGTTGTTGACAGTTCAGTCCTTCTAATGTCTATTCAATACGGATGTGTGGCTTTGGCAGGTTCATGGCGCATTTGCTGGATATAGTGGTATTACAGTAGGCATATGCAACACTCACTATGTCTACCTTCCAATTCCTGAAGTCATTTCCTATCCCAGGCTGGTGGACCCCAACAGTAGAATGTGGCATCGTTGCTTGACTTCAACAGGCCAGCCTGACTTTATCTGATAAACACTAGCTCTTCTTAGTTAAGCTATAAGAGAATTTTACAAATAGAAGCTCCCACAGAGTAGAATCTAGGACAGATAGCCTGCTTCAGAAGGTTTATTAATAGTCTGCTCAAAGCATGGTGTAGAAGAAATAATAATACTAAAGGATGGCCTTTCCTCCACCATTGAATATTTTTTAGTGTATAGCATTTCTGCTCTTAGATTTCTTTCACAATAAAGTCCCAGAGGCACCACCAAGCATAATTTTAATGTTTTGTACTACATTTGTTGTAACTATGAAATATGTTGGCCATAGTTAAAGCCGATACGAAACTAGATCAACTGTAATGATCTTTTGCATATGAAATTCACCTGCAATTTTTGGGTATGTTCATATTTACAAGAGTATGAATGATTTTTAATTCCTTGAGAAAATCTGAGATTCCTATCAGGACATCCAAGACGTAGTGGAGCCAACTGCCAAGGCACACCACATCTGATGGGAAGTCCAGCAGTACGTACATCTCTTACAATTGGAATTCGAAACTCAACAAGAGGATTGTTACATCTAATGAGGTATATCTTGGTCTCTGACAGCTTCTAATGTTCTATAGCGTACAACCGGGCATTTCTGTTGATTGAACCCATCAAACAGTGATCGGATTTTGTGCAAGCAGAAGCAGTGATGCCCACATGGTGGTAACTGTGGCTTTATGCCCTGATAAGATAACTATTATGCTATTTAACTTTTTCCTTTCTGGGTGGTGGCAATAATATAGCAGTAATTTTGAAGTGCCGCTAGCCTTGGCTAAGGCACATGAAAACACGAATAATTTCTCTCTCATTTTTTTTTCCCCTCTTTTCTTGAGATGTCCTTGTGTGTTCCTACAGAGCAAGCACTGTAATTAGGCTAATGCACATGACAACATGACGAGGTTCACCGAATAGTAAGAATTCTGACTGGTCAAAGATTTACACCTGCTCCTCTGGTAAGTGTGAATTTTTCCCTGACAACTGGTACACCTACTCACTCCTCTGTGGAAGTGACGTTACTCCACTATAAATAAATCAGATTTTTCAATTTTTTTTTTTTTAGACAATCCGATGGGTGTATAAGGTACACAAGGGACATTTTCACTGTTTCACGTGAGAGTTTGTTTGGTTTCACTTGTTCGGGAGGTGTTCTGACAAGTAGGGCTTGGGTGGTTTATGCACCTGTCCTAGTAGGTGGACCGAATAAGCTCTCATTTGGACTGGACTGTCTTATTGAAAATGTAATTGGATAATTTAATTGCACGGAATTGAATCTCTCAAATCTTTCAGGATAGGTAATTGTTTATGATTGATCACAATCAGTGCTCCTTAACAATGCACAAATCTCCCACATTAAGTGTGTAAAGGTTTTCTATTTTATCAAGTAATTTGAGGAGAGAATGAGGAAAAAATTAATAAGCATAACTTCTAAATTCATTTTTTATTACTTCAAAGTTCAAGTACTCCTCTTTAGTTGTGAGATGAGACTCCTTTATATCATAAGGGAATAGTCTTTACCTTACTTTAGGGTTAACAATTTTTTAAATGACTCACGAATCTAAAATGAAATTAGCAAGTTATGCTTAAAAAGTTTTAATATATTTAACTAAATAAGTCGAATTGTAATTGATTTATATATTTTTACATGCTTTCGGAAACAAACAGGAATCATAACCTTTGGTCTCTCTCTAAATGAGCCTCATTATATTAATAGCATTGTCTATCTCTCTCTCTCTCTCTCTCTCTCTCTCTTGTGAAATGAACCATTTTAAAATAGGGCAACTGGGATATGACTGACCAAGGCTAGCTCTGGCATCTGAATAAAAAACAATTATCTGTACTTTTCCTTTTGGCCTCCCCATGGGTCAATCTGTTATGCTGACCGAAAATCATTTCCCTACCATTAAACCAAACCCCCCATTCTAAATACTATTTTGCCGATCACCATCCAAAGCTATAGACAAGTAAAATGGTGTGATTCTCTTGAGTCTTCTGACCAACCCCTTTTACCCATCATCTTTTTCCTCACAAGCCACAGTTTTTTATCTTTTGGGTTTCTAATACACCACGAGGCACACTTGTTGATTCCGCCAACACTGTGGCGTCCATTCATTGGCTGATGGATCACACTCAACGTACATATATATATATATATATCACCCTTGGGCCTTATAGTTAATTATGGGAAGGGATTATTCGTCAGTGTATTTGTCGCCCTTACTTTATAAGAGGGAGATGCTACAATTAGTCAAAGCTCGTACAATCTTTACCCAACCTAATTTTGCAACGACAGTGACCTAATTTTGGGTTTTTTATTGGTAAAGTCTAAAGTTTCCTCTGCTCTTGTTTTTTGAAGATTTTAGAATTAGCTCTCGTCAAATTTTCATAACAACATATTTATCTGATATTATTTTATGTTTGGTGTATAATGAGGTTTTTTTTTTATATCATGTTTAACTACGTGAAATTTAAGAACTTAAATTTGTGTTCATATATACATGGCAGGGAAATAGAATACAATAGGCAGACAAAAAGGATAATATAAAACTTGGCACTCAAAGTTTGAGTCGTTCTAGTTTAATATACATGAATTGTTTTCTTTTTATAGTTTCAAGGCAATTGTCTTGTGTTACCTTTTCTTTCTGAGATTCTGTTACTTACTGTTGGTTCGTCTCATATGCCATGCATATATGTTATAATTGGCTTAGATTTAGTTATAGAATTGCCCATGCTTAGCTGATGTTAATCAATGAAGTTTCATATATTTTAATGCACATTTTATTTTCCTGTGTTGAGCGACTGCCTGTTACAGTTGCAACCACAGTAAAGGCTGCATTCATTGGATTTGTCATTAGGTTTGTATATGAGAGAGAGAGAGAGAGAGAGGAGAATGTGCATAGAATTTCTTTCGCACCACTTCAAAACGGATACATAGAAATTGCGAAATGACAGATGTTCAGAGGTCACACACTCAAAAACAAAGGATCGTGGGCCTGGCATCCAGCCCATCATGGCCATTTGCTATATCCAAAAGCCTTAAAACAGACAGAGATAGTACTTTCTTGTAAGAAGCGAACGGCATCGTTTCATTCAAGTTGTCATGAAATTGTTCACATTAATGAATACTCATAATTAAATCAATCACATGGTTCATCCTGTTACGGACAACATTTTCTGTTTCCTAAATTGATTGATGGGACATTTTCTGCTACCAAAAAAATAAAAAGCTGTATTCTAATCACCAACATACTAATCCACCATGACAACCACCACCATTTTTAATATTTATGGCTGAATTTCTGATTATAGACAGCTAGTGACTTTCTCTCTCATGCTGGAAGCATGAAAGTTGAAACCCTCTTGAATTGCTTTCCACCTTAATTCATTTATTTATTAAAACTCTCTCTCTCTTCCTTTGTAACTGAGGGCCATCCTCAAAAACCACACAAAAACTCCCATTCAACCAAACTGATTGGACTTGGGTGTGAAGGAGAAAAATTCACATCTCATGACTTGAAGTCCACTTCAGATGGTCAGCCTGGTTTCCTCTTCTAATATCTGGACTATTATGTGAAGAATTTGCACATGACCCAACTGTTAATTCATCACTTTTATAGCTCAAGCATGCAGCATCTAAAACCCCAACGGGGCTTTGGGGCACAGATGGAGCCAAGGCACCTGTCAAATTAGCAGACCCACTCATCAATGACAGGTCTTTGATCAGTTCAAGACACTTCAACACTCTTCCCTGCAAATCCCAGAGACAGAAAAACCAAATTTCATAAGTTTATCAAATTGGAACCAAAAAAAAAAAAAAAAAAAAAGATAAACAGGCATAATAATCTTCTTTTAAGAGCAAAAGCAGAAGATTTGTCCTGTCCTGGTTTTATTTCTGTGGGCACCACTCATTTCACCTTTTCAACGTTTATCAAACAAGACATGGCCTTATCAATGACCTCTGCTTGCATTTGCCTTGAGACAGAAATAGCCACTGATGCAGCAATTTCAGAAGGCCTGAATTCCAAGAAGTCAATACCTGCATTCAATTCCCACCCAGCAGTGCATTAATCCTCAAGAACATCCCAGTACAAAATACGACACACACATAAAGACATAATCAAGGACAGACCTTTAATTGTGCTCAATATGAGTTGTACTGATCTGGAGATGGACAATGATGATGGAAGCTGAACACTGTTACTCTTACTCAGGAAGTAGTCAATGAAGGAGCAAGGGGTAAAAGCTTGCATTCTCCATCTCAATGTGCTCAGCACCAGAAGCTCCATTCTTTGTATAGTTTTAGCTTCAAACACGAACTTGGGTTCTGCCACCTGCCCACAAACGCACAACATCATAAAGGCAACCGGATCAAATCAAAACCAAATCCAGATCATATCAAATTGTTAATCCAACAACTCTAAACTATTATTGCACACGCATTTTATACCTGTAAATCTACCGACTGTGGCACTTTAATCTCCTCCATTTTGGCTGCCAGTGACAAACAAGCTACAGCTAACAATTGCACCACCCAGCTTTTACCTCTCTATATGCCCAAGAAAAGTGACAAGTAGAGACAATCAATAAGTAATAACAACAATAAGAAATAAAATTAAAGAAAGAAGCACACTTTGTTTCAGTATCTGAACTTACTGGCAATTCATAAATTGACAGGAAGCGATCCAAATAGTTTATAGATAGGCAAAGGCTTAATGGTCCAAAACTGTAATGGGAATGAGCCTGTTGATCACAGTGCACCAAACTGTCACAAAGAGAAATGACCCTTCCCAAAATCAAGAAAAGGGACTATTTTTCAGGATCAAATTATTAATCAGAAACAAGGAAACATAAAGCAATAATTCATTAAAAATAATAAAATTGAAAAAAGAAGGCAAAGACGGAAGGAAAACTTAAATCCAAGAAAACAATCCGACCAAGTTGCCACAAAAACTTGTTAAAGAAAGAACATTTTCATCAGTAATCCATCAACAAACTAGAAATTCATAAACAAAATAAAGCACATAAAGCAAAATGAAACTCAATGAAAAATATCAACACCAATCATAAAATTTTCACATTGTCAAGAAATTCGCGTTGGCACAAGCAATAAAGATGATGTTGAAAGCGAAAACCCTGTTAAAAAACCTGGACCATAGTATAAAAATAAAAAAATAAAAAACACAGGAGAATTAAAGCCATTATGTGTTAAACCAATAATCAGTGGATCAAACAAGCAAAACCCAACAAACCCCATGTGAAACAATCAGTTACACCAACCTTCCAAATCCAATCAAGAGCCTCTCTCCTAACACTCAAATCCAAGTCCCCACTGCGCAATCTCTTGAGGTAATCATCTCTGGGCAAATGCTCTCTCTCCCTCTCAACCATTTCTCTGACTCTCTCTTCGCTGTGCAGTGGAAAACCCATCCAAGATTCGGATCTAATTATATCAAAAATCGGGTCTTGATTGTGTGTACGAGTGTTTGGGTGGTTCCATGAGGAGGAAATCCCACACCCATCTGTGTCATTGCAATTAAGGTCATCGAAACAAGCATTGCCGTTCTCAGAACAGAGAACGTTCGAGTTGGCACAGTCAAAACTTTCTGCCATTGGAAGGACCTCAAAAATCTATGAAAACCCAAGATAATCTCACCAAATGAGACTTCTGAACAAGGGTTTGTCAAAGATTACGGCTTGCAATGATATTCATTCTTCTTTTATTTTCACAGTGAGTAAACCCAAAAGAAGAGAGAGTGTATACAGAGAGAGCTAGTGAATGTAAGAGGGAGAGCGCAGAGGGGTGGGGTAAAGAAGAGTTGCAAAGAGAGGGGCTTTATGTAGGAGATGAACATATGTTTTTAGGGTAAGCGAGACAATGGGAGAGAGAAGGCTGTGGATTCTTAGGCCACAAAATGAAAAAGGAAAAGAAAATTACAAGCAAATCAAGGAAATATAAAATTACAAAGGGTTTAATACCTAATACTCCTGAGGTTTAGGAATTTTATTTTTATTTCTTTGGGGTTTCATTTTTATCACAGGACCTCTTTGCGGTTTTGATAAAAGACTAACTTAGTCTATCTGTTAATTGACTGTTAAGGCTACCCCCAATTTTTTTCCTTTTTTTTTCATTTTTTTTTTAAATACATTTTTTTAATTTTTTTTTTAAAATTAAATAGGTGCCACGTGTTAACATCTTATTGGTCCACGTGTCAGTCTTAATGGTCAACTAACGGATGGGCTAAGTTGGCCCTTTATCAAAACCCCAGGAGGGTCTTGTGATAAAAATGAAATCCCAGGAGGTAAAAATAAAATCCTTAAACTCCAGGGGTATTAGGCATTTAACCCAATTACAAATAACTTTTCGTAAAAGTAGAACGAAGAAAAAAATTCCTTAGTGTCCAAAGTGACATATGTTCAAAATATATATGCCTGGTAAGGAAGCAAACTTGTTATTGTATTTTCGATACAAATTTATATGCAAATTTAATATTTGATTATGTGAAAAAAAAAACTCAAAATTTAATCTATATATGTGAAAAAAAAAACTCAAAATTTAATCTATATAATTCGCTCTTGGGGTCAATTTCAAGAATAATGTTAGGTGTCATCTTTTTATTCTCCTAAAATGCTCATAAAGCTGATTTGACTTTCAAAATCACCATTGGATCAAAATTCAAGTATGATTCATCTAAAATTTAATTGTAATTTTAAAAGTCACATCAGCTTTAAGATGATAAAAAGATGGTACATAGCATTACTCTATCAAACGTCTATACTATTTTAAAAAATACTTGTGAGAATTATATATTTTATTAAAAATATATGTGACAATCATATGTATTGTGAATATATGTCAATTAAATAAATTTTTTTCATCTCATTTAAAAAAAAAAAAAAAAAAAAAATTGTCGAAGAAAAGATAGAGATAATAGAGAACCGTTTGTCTAATTTTTTTGTGTGGTGTTTAGTAATGGATTTGAAGGACGAAGTGTAAGATTATAAATACTTTAGAAAAAGTATTTGGGAAAATCTAAAATACAAGTCAAATTCTGTGTGAAAATGTCTCCAAAAATAATTGTGTAAAAATGTGTTTGGAGACACAGTAAATAGGGGGTTGACATAAACATATAAAATAGTAGTGTATTTACTGTATTATAAGTAAATGTATATAGAATATGGATATGGAAAAAAGACTAATAAAAAGAGAGACTATATATGATGAGACCACAGTCTACAATTGTCATTGCCTTAACTATGCATTGTTTGTGGTACAAACATTTATTTTATTATTTATATGACAAAACATTGAGACAGCAAGGATTTATATAGTTTGTCCAACTCATAACAATTAAGTACAACACTTCATTTTATTTACACTTCAATTTAACTTGAAGAATGATGTTAATTAAATGATATAATTATGTTTAGAAGAATCGATAAACTACTCCATTGATTCATTTGGCACGTGGATTATTATAGTTTGGATTGAATTTTTTTGTTTAGACTGTAATAAAAATATGAATGAAGTTAACGAAAGTTCACAAAAAATGATTAACTTCTTTCGTTAAATTGGGTTAGAGAAATTTAACATATCTTTTAAAGTGTAATTTTACCATGCATTTTATCTGCGGTTAAAAAACCAAAAGGGAAAAATGGGTGATGGGGTAGGGAGGACAAGTGTCCATTACCAAATGCTGAGAAAGTTAGGTGGTTAATGTAGTAGGAGGCTGTTTGTATGATTTATGCATGTGATTACCGATAATGTAATTATTACGATTCTATGTAATAGGTACATTGATATTTAAGTTGGAAAATTTCAGATTTAGCCTCTATGTTTTTATGTGACCCCACACCCCCCCACACACACACATTCAAATGGTTCCTTCAATCAACTTATGGTCTAATGGCGTAACACGCCATACCAATAAATTAATGTCACATGACTTTCATTTGATACATTACCTACTAATTACTATGCGTGCTCACGTGGCACAGTTTTGTTAAATTACAAATATAACTTGTAATTTTAATTTTTTATTTAGAATATATTTGTAATTTTAAATTAATCATGCAACATGACACCTATTGTATCAAGCCACGTTGCATTAATTGGTTAGTCTAACATGTTATACTGTTGTTTAATTGGACATTAAATTGACTAATGACATGTTTAAAACCATAGAAGAATATTCCTTCCATCAATGGGGGGTGTCCCACATACCACGAGAGGCCGATGGAGCCACTCATATAGTCATATGCTTGCAAAGCTATCATTTTCTGTAGGTGATGAAGTGGTTCATATAGAATAAGTCTCTCAATGTGTCATTGATACTGTAATAGCTTAACGCTGTTGTTAAGTTTCTACTATTAATAATATACGTGAATGATTTTTTTTTTTTTTAAAAAAAAAAAAAATCATAGAAGAATCTAAATGTCTAATTATAAAAAATGAAAAATCTAAAAATTAAATTAAAATAATGTAAAAACTTTGGGAGTAAATTTAATTTTTTCCCAATTTAGAAGATGAATTGTATATAAGGAGTTTATATAGAATTAATTTATCGTTGGTGAATAACTAAACCTCAGTGCCTATTTTGATGAAATTAAAATATATCCAAGTTGCAAATTGACTGAAATAATTAGTTTTTTTTTTTTTTTTGTTTGGTCAAGGATTTTATGTTAGTTGAGTGTAGGGTTAAAAACCTGAAATCAGGTTCCCAAGAGATAGCTGAATCGGCTACGACCACGTCTAATGAAGCGAAAGTCACTAGTTCGAATCATCATCCCCTTCTTATGCGGATATGTCCCAAAAAAAAAAAAAAAAAAAAATCTGAAATCAAGGATGGAACAAAAACTTTGGCATTTTCTATTTAGTGTTGCCCCCATCGGCCTCTCACCATCATTATCAATTTATCACTGAGGGTGACCGAGGACTTAAAATAGATAAATTTTAAATTTTAATATGCAATGTGATATTGATTGAGCAGAATATGTGAAATGATTTCTCAATAGTGTTTGTTTTATATATTATAAAATATAAATGAAACATTAATCTAATATTAAAGACACAAATTTTGCAAGCACACTAGTTTATTTACAATTTACACTCTTCTAATTACTACACACTTGATCTAGAAATTAATGAATTGTTGCTTTCGCCAGTACTTTATTCACCTCCCTTTGGACCAATGTATTATGAATATTAATATATACAAATAACAAAATGACTTTTAATTTGCCGTAGATCCATAAAGGAAAGCTAATCAATGAAACACGTGCATAACGACCCATCCATGAAATAGAAAATGCGATATGCGACTTAAATCACTTTTCCATATTAGTTGATAGTTGTGCTCTACTTTCTCGTGTTGACCAATTTGTCCTCACATATCCGTCAGATTGATGATGCAATGCAATGCAATCTTTTTAACACAATAGTGAAATGCAGAGACCAACATGCCCATTTCAATCCCAACTTCAAAATTAAATTCTTACAAGAATGGTGAAGTATGTCATACATTAAACTACTCAGAACTTAGGATGCCTGCATTCATGAAACAAGTCTTTATATTGAGATCTAAAAGACGCATGCTTTTTCTCTTTATAAGGCTTTTTAGCAACACAAATTTCTAACCCCCCCTTTTTTTTTTCTACTCCTAGAGATGCTCTATCTTTCTCATTTGAGGCTATTTACCTTTCCTCCACCTCTTTAATGGGGTTTGCACCCAAAAATTCCCATGGACCAAATATGATAGGCTTTATAACTACACGTCCCAAATCACGTGTGTTAGAAATTCTAATCGCAGCTTTACTTGCTAACTTTGTAAGAGCTTCATACCCATTGCCATTTGCCAAACCCCCTCTTGGACCTGCACAGCCAGGCACAGCATGGTGGTCTAAAGACATTCTTTTTTTTTTTTTTTTAAATCTTTTCTGTTTGAGATTCGAGCTCTCGAGAATGCTTCCTCCATTCCCTCTCCCTCCATACATACTCTCTCTCTCTCAAAAGCATCTGGCACATCAGCCATTGCTTATGCAACTCCACCATAACCGCTGCTCACTTAATTATATATATAAAACACAAATGACAGATCATGGTGAAACTGCAGAAAAACCAAGGAAAAGAAACTTAGGGAATATCGAAGGAAGTTTTAACAAGTGAAACTGCCTGGTTCAAACATGATTTTGCTTTGAACAGGGAATAATAATGCAGTTGGAGTACTGAAACAGGAGCTTCTGCCAAAGAGTCTTAACTGTTGCTTGGTTTTAACGACACGTCGACAACGATGAATCTGGTTTCCAGAAGCTTGTTAAGAGTTGTTTGGCTCTCCAATTTCTTAGGCTAAATTTTAAGTAAAATTGCCAGAAATATCCTATTTTTTATAAAAAAAATAAATAACGATTTAAAAACTTGAACGGATTAAGAGATTCATTTTATTTTCATTAACTGTATTTTAAACTCACTATTTTTTTAGAACTTCAAAACCAAATAGGGTCATTTAGAATGTGCTGGGCCTCGACAGAGACAATGAATACAGCAGTTATGGTCTTTGGTAGACCATATAACAGCTAGAAAGAACCTTTTTTTTTTCCATTTAACATCAATGGGCATTGTGGATTTTAGTAGACCATGAATACATTCTTGATAATTGAGCCGCTTCAAGTTCCTAGTGAAAATCATGAACGGTCGGCCTTGCGGGTCTGCCATTCAAACTGACCCCACTCACTGCCTCGAAAGGGAAGTTTTCTCACAGAAACAATTATAAGAATGAGATTGACCAAATTATGAGAAAAAAAAAAAACTGACCATCGTTAAATCACGTGATTAGTCAAATAATGAGAACAAATGCCACTACCACTTGGCCCGGCAGCAGCTCCCCGTTACATCCTAGTGCAAAGCAGTTTGAATGGAAGAAAAAAAGTGCAAAACAGTTTTTTCAAGCTCTAGCAATCTCCTGATAGGATTGCAGGAGACTGAGAGGCTCCAATGGGTACACCTGCCCCAGCAGTCCCCTGCTTGAGCCCTATTGGAGGCCTTTCACCGCCCAATTGTAGGGGAAATTAATGGTAGAAAATCTCCAATTAGAAGAGACCCAATCTTTGCTAACAGCCTACCAGAAGTCTCTATACCTCTAGCATTCATGCCAACAATTTTTAAAAAGTATAGAAAGCTCTGAAAGACATTGAATACATACAGGCAAATGCAATGAAGATCATTCAACTGGGTATTATAAGTTATTCTTCCATGAAATCATTTACACGCTTCAAGTTTTGATGCTACTGGAGACTTTTGGAATCTTTAAGAAAAGAAAAGTATAGCAAGTTAGATAAAAATTATCATGAGTTTCTTGGAGCCTCAAAATAACAATAAAATAAAATAAAGACATAAAAAAACATCATGAGTACATGGTATACAAATAAGGATACATTTGGTCAGCATTAAGCAGGTTACAGATAATTTTTATGACATTCCAGCCCACCTCCCTCAAGGAGCACAACATTCCATTGCTTAAGCCTCATCTATCTGCTCCTGCAAGATATAGTGGCTATCATTATTTGACTGAACAACCAAGGATCAGATTGATTCACCAGTCAGACAATAATTAGCTTTGGAATTTATGAGCAAACTAATCAAAACACCTGGCTGAAGATGCCATAGGGCCAATATATCCATAGATGCTCATGAGGTAAAAACAATTAATTATTAGTCAGACTGAGGATGAATGTTATGCCGCGAGGAAAAGGGGATAAATGAAAAAAAACATACGTACAAAAAGAAGTGGAAAAGAACATAGGCAGTAACCGAAGAGAGGAACCAATTGAAAAGGTACACGTGTCTGATGGCTAAAGCCTGAAGCTGTACAAAAGCAAGAAGCTTGTCCTGATGGGAGAACAAAAAAGAACTACCTTTGGAAAATCTTAAGGTCTCCCATAGCCAACGCTGCTTAACTTCTATTTAAATTCCAGCACTTTTAGTTTCAAAGTCGTTTGGCCAATCATTATTACAGTCAATTATTATTATTATTATTTATTTTTCCTATATGTTGACTTTATGCATATTTACATTAAAAGCAATAATCACCAAAATTTCCTAGGAGTAATCTGCTTAGCCCGTCAAGGGTGAAAGTTCCTGGATTACCTGGTAACTGGTTCTGGCGGGTGGGGTCAGTTACCCGTAGGAGTTTGATTAACGGTGAGGATTGTTGTACAGTATGCGTTTGCGACGTGCAATTAATCTGAGTAAAGTTCTCCTACGTTATCAAAAAAAAAAAAAAAAAAATTCCCTAGGAGTAGTTTCAATAACAATGGCTCTGAAGGTTTAGTGCAGGTGGAATCCATCAGAGAAGTAAATTCTCCTCTTTTCAGATATGCCTGATTGATTAACCTTCACAAGCCTCAAGGGACCTGGATTAACCCACTCAAGCCACCATTGGCCCTGGAACGTCCATGCCCAGGTTGATTACAAATTGGGTAAACAGCACCATACCAAATTACTGTTACCGAAAGCTTAGAAGGTTATCTATGGCCACCAGGGACTGCAACCATTCAGTTTTGTTCTGCAGAGCACTGTCAGTAGCCAATCTTTTTTTTTTAAACATTATTTCACAACACTATCAGGATTCTTTTCTATATTTCAAGAGGAGGCGTATTCTGGTGATGCTCCATAATTTGTTTTTCTGCATCTCTCTGCAAGCCTGAATTATGCTTCTAAACGCAATGTAATAATGTTTTATGGTTTTATTGCTTCAGAATGACCAAATGCTCCTACAAATTCAAGTTGCACTCACCTGCATATCTGAAGTCCAAAGAGTGAGGTTGTCCCTCAGCAATTGCATGATGAGAGTGCTGTCCTTGTAGGAATCCTCGCCCAACGTGTCCAGCTCAGCAATGGCTTCCTCGAACGCCTGTAGATGAAAAAGAGGTTTAAAATTCCAAATTAGTAATAATTAACATAAATTAAAACAGATAATCGGGTGGGAACACTAGACACAGGCTAGTGATCACACGTGTATAGGATGGCCCAACCCATGACTTTGTGGCTGGATGATTGAGAGTTGGATATGTTATTATAGGCACTTTTCTTATTTTGCATTTTATTTGTTTTGTTATTTATTTTTCGGACTGGTTATGTTAACTTTTTGGCTTTATGGTATTTTAGTGGGCTGTCAGCCTAAGTGTCACTAGGGCTAAGGTCAGGATTTAATCCCAAGGCTATTTAAGCACAACTTTGTACTGTGTTAATTAGCTTTTGATGAATAAAATTTTGATCGACTGTTTTGTTGTATTCTTCCTAGTTTTTTTTTCTCTCGTTGCTTCTTCTTCCTCCTCTCTTACTTTTCTTCTCTGCTTCTCTCTCTCCTTAACTTTTCTTCTGAATTTCTTGTTGTCCCACATCATAATCATTAAATTAGACTCTAGTACAACAGTCATTACCATAATACACACAAGTTGCCCACGAACAGGGTGCATCCATATTTTGGCTGTCTTTTCTTTTTTTCCTTTTTTTTTTTCCCTACACCTTGATCTAGTTAATAATTTGATGACCCTCCATAAACCGATCGCTCAATCCCTCATGAGCTGAATTTGCACCTTCACTTGGTCAATTTCCAGGAGAGACTCAGTATCAACCTCAGCTTCTCTTCCGAGGTGTTTTTTCTTTAGATAGATAAATGGTAACCAAGTTCAAGAACTTATACTAAACTTAATTCTGAAAAAATCTGACACTGGAGAATCAATGCAGTTACAGTTATATGTTTTCCTGCTCACTATTAATCATCCATGTAAAATAGAATGCAGGAAAACCCCAAGACAAGAGTAGATGATTTCTTTCTGAAATAAACTCTTTATTGTACACTGGAACTAAACCATTAAGGGGCAAGACTACAAGTGTTGCCAAGTGATCTTTCATAACTTGTTACATATCCAGCCTCAAATATTATCTCAACCCATTTATTACCACCAGAACAACCTCAGCACAATAGTAAGAGTAATATCATGTGTTCTTCCATAAGCTGTTAAATTTCCAAACCCTTATTAAAGAACTCAAAAACCCACATCACTTGATTACCAACATAACACTCATTATCGATTTCTTACCAAAAAATCAGCCTTAGCACGTACATCCACCAGCAGTTGCATATGTTCAAAATGGTAATAATTTATAGTGCAATATTCCAATAATTTGGGACACGCATTGTGATTCGCATTAGGAGTGAAACTTGCCTAGGGTTTTCCCTAGGCCATTTAATGGAGCAATTACAAGCTGATGTTAAAGTTCACAGTATCCAACACATGGAACATCTCATGTGGTTGAAGTTATTCCAAGGCTCAATTTGTACCAAACCTGATCCTGATTTGGACCCAAATCAAGAGGGTGGGAAGGGGAACTGCCAAAAAAGATAGATCTTATAGCAGACATGATGGTCAAATCTTTATGAATTCTACTGGACAAACACATAATCATGAAGTGAAGCAGGGCATCAGAAATCCCAAAGCTTGCAGCTTCCCAGTCCTAATCAGATCTAGAAAAACTCTTATATGTATTGCAGTCCACGTATAGCATATTATTTGCTTCTTCTCCTTTTCTGAAAAGTACATATTTTTGGTTCTTCTCCACTATATATGTGGTAACCTAGCAAGGCAAAGGAACTGGGATTTGGATTGTGATCAGTCCCATATCAAGAGTGTCTTAGGTCAATCTAAACTATATAAGTTTATACAGAAAAAGCCAATTGTGATCACTCCTTTTGAGGTATCAGACAAATGCGACTTGCATGGTCCTCTTCCATAAGTAGGTCAAACAATAAACCACATAAAAACATAGGTACTCACGTAGTTATTTATCATTTTACTTATTTAGTTGGACAATAAATGATGCTTTTACTTTTTTTAATAATGAAATAATTCTGTCTAACAAAAGATTTCTCCACCTGAAAGAGTACATTGAAAAGCTTTGACAGTTCTTAAGCTGTTAGATGTGCTCATGCCATAAGAGAAAACAAAGAAACATGTTCCTAAACTTTTAGCAGCCACAAGAAAGAAGCAAACCTGTTTTGCCATGCTACAAGCTTTCTCTGATGAATTGAGGATCTCATAGTAAAACACTGAGAAGTTGAGTGCCAGCCCCAGCCTTATAGGGTGTGTTGGAGCCAGATCGACAAGTGCAATATCCTCCAAACCAATAAAAGAATCAAATAAGTACACAAACGAGAGCATCCCTCTATGAAAATTCTTCAATTGACAAATGAAGCACAAAGATAAATTATGTTCCCCAAAATTCGCGTAAACTTTCCCTCGTGAGCAAAAAACTAGCGAAGGCAACACCCAACAGAACAACCAGAAAGAGACAAAAACTTAATATTGTTCGAGTGAAAGATCCAGGGAATGACAAAATAACTTCCCAAAGTTACTGATCTATGAATTCAGTTGATTATCTTATAACACTAAGTTTGAAATGCTTGTTTTTACTTTATGGAAAATACCTTAACACTAAGACTCCTGGTAGATAATTCATGAAAATAAGCTCCTTTTTCATCAAACTGGACTACCACACTGACTTTCAGAATGCCAACCTATTAAATATCATTCAATATCTCATATCTTCTTCAACACACAAAATCCCCCTTTTTTTATCTAGCTGAAAATTTTGCAATCATAAGCATTCAAGATTTATTTGGCATTTGAATAATTTACACATTTGATATTGACAATTAATAAGAGAAAGTTCAATATAAATATACAAACAGAAATAAAGAAAACAAATCCAAGTTCACCTTGCCAAATAACAAATTCATGTAATTACGCACTAAATAACCCTATAAGAAACAGCAAAAACACAATAACATTAAAAATAAATGAATAAATAAATACCTGAGCGGCCTTGTAAGCGAGCATAGTATCCTCAGCCGCGGTTTTCCTCTCATCTCCGACCTTGAACTCGGCCATATAGCGGTGATAGTCGCCCTTCATTTTCAGATAGAACACCTTGGACTCGCCGCTCAACGCCGACGGCACCAGATGCGAGTCCAGCAGCTTCAAGATCCCGGCGCACACCGACGAGAGCTCCGACTCCACCTTCGACCGGTAATCCTTAACCAGCGCCACGTGCTCCTCGTTCTTGCGCCCCTCCTCCTTCTGCTCGATCGACGACACGATGCGCCACGCCGCGCGCAGCGATCCGATTACGTTCTTGTACGCCACGGACAGCAGGTTCCGCTCCTCCACGTTCAGCTCCGCCGCCGGGGTCGAGCCCGTCACCAGCTTCTCCATGTACTCCACCATCTCCTCGTACCGCTCGGCTTGCTCCGCCAGCTTCGCCATGTACACGTACTGTTCCCTGGTCAGTGAGGAAGCCATTGGAGCGAACAGAGAGAGAGAGAGAGCGAGAGAGAGAAAGAGATTTTGAGTTTGAACAGCTTGGAAAGGGGAATTATGGAGGTAATATTGGTTGGCTTTTGGATTTTTGAGAGCCTGTAAGAAGTGAGTTTGTACAATCGCGGGTGAGATTTCACAAGGACTACTCGCTTTTGGTGGGAAATCAGTTGGGTAAATTCGTAATTACACATAGAAGATATAGAATATTATTGTCATTTCAATCTTGCCGAACGCTGTCGTTTTAAGTGCCTTCTCATGTTTCGTGGGCCTTGTGGCGGAGTGGGGGCTTCAAGAGGAGCGAGTATCATGGGTTTCAGTGCACGAGCGCGTGTGGGGAAATGATTTTTGTGGTCTGATTGGTCGATGCTTCTGAGAACGGGATAGGAGCGGAGATGGATGATAGTCAGATTCCACCAGTCATAGTCAAATTTCGGCGAGGGCTTTATTTTTTAATGAAAGTGTCTTAAAAGCCCGAACGGGCCAAATGTTCATTGGGCCAATCGCATTCAATCAAAAATTTATGATGTCTTGTCTATTGATTGATCCATCTTCCAACTTTTTTTTTTACGAGTCCATCTTTTAAACTAACACCATAATTGTATGGTTAAGATCTAAAATTAGTGTATTTAATAGAGTATATAAACTAAATGTTGACATATATTTTAAAATTTTTAAATAATGTAGAATTATTTACACCGTCAAATACACCAATTTTAAATTTTCACATAAAATTTGAGATAGAAAGATTTTTGTTCCACTATAATAGGTGTTACTATACTCCTATTATAAAATGTCTTGTAATGCCATTTAGATACCTTGCACACAGATGAATTTGCACACCAATGGCATGTCACATATTGGTTCACATCTACAACAACACTCTCTAAGGCACAAGTGCGTTTGCAGGATATCGAAGGAGTTGTAAGCATGTCCTGATCCTGGGAATCTTTTTGTCCTCTCTTTTTATAAGACTTTCAGTGAGCATGGTGGTTAACATATAAATTTCGGAAAAAAAAAAAACCCTTGTACCATAAGTTACACGACCAATACGAATGATATTGGGGATTTCAACCTTTGATAATATTTCACTCCAGTAACTTTGGGTCTTAGACATTAAAAATTATAAAAAACCTGACATATTTTATGAAAAAAAAATGCTCATTTTGAGGCTTCTTTTGAACTTTTTTTGGGCTTTTAAACTATGAACTTAATTTATATGGCCCTATTTTTTTTTTTTTAAAAAAAAAAAACATTTTTTTTTAGATGGATTAATCCAATTTTTTGAAATAAATACACTTGATGGTGTTCCCACTTGTTCTAGTAATGTTGTTTATTTCATTTTGCTAATGTATCATTATCAATCAGTCATTGAATTAGTCACTATTTTCTAAAAACAATTCAAAAACTGATTGAATTATTCCCTTATTTGGTCATTGTTCTCCTAAATTTAGTATTTTCTTTTTCTTTTTCTTTTTTCCCCATTAAAACAACTCTATATATAAATCCGGTTTTGCGTGGTTGGGCCAGACATATGTTTAAGCATATCCAAATGGTTTCATATCTGGCTACTCAGGCGAACAGCCCGAGCCCGAGCCGTTTTGCTTCATGGCCCAATAGAGAGGCCGAGGAGAAAATGAAAAGAAACCCTAGTGCCGCACACTTTAAAAAGGGGTTCAAACCAACAAGTCAGTCCGCATCCACGGCGAGAGTGTAGCTTAGTCTCCAGAAATGGCTCTGTGCAGCACAACCCAAGCTCTCTCGAGCTTTCCCAAATGTTGCCACGACAGAGTCCTCGCTACAAATCCTACACGCCTCAGACCCTCTCTGCCTCTGAGGCCAATCCCACTCTCTCGCACCGCCGGGGGCCTCCACTCCCGTACGTTCTCCATCCTTTACATTTGGTACCGAATCAACACGAAACCCTAGGTTCCATTTCCCTCACTCTTTTTTTAAAATTTATTTTTTATTTTTGGTTTTTGATACATCGGCAATCGATTTATTTCAGGGTTGCTTTTTACCAGTTCATTGCCAAGAGCAACAACGTCTGAAGAAACTTCGAGTGGAGCAAACCGGTACGCTAGTGAAGAACGCGACGGTGTAGTGACCCTGGAAGATACTCCACCGGCTGAGAAGAAGATATTCGGTGAAACTGTGGTAGCAGAAGTAGCTGAAGTGGAGTCTCCTGGGGATGAGCAAACGCAGTCGTTTGAGCTTTTGGATAAGCTTAATATAAAGGTTCCTTTCAAATCCCTGAACTTCTAGTTTTGTAATGGTTCGTTGTCACACTGTAGTAATATTTTTGACAAAGATTTCTCTGTTTGACAATATTTCAAATCCCTACATCTATTCTGTTTTTTTTGTTGTTTGATAATACATTTTTTTTAATAAATGATAATGGATATTACGTTGTTAAACTTTTTGTTTATGCTAATTCTATTTGCCAATTGATCTCGTTGGGTTCCGACTCTTCTGTTTTCATAATCATATAAAAAGCAACCATGAATTTATAGTTTTATTTATTTATTTATACCTGCAAGTGGTTGGATGAAAATGAAAATTTGGTTGCTATGATGATGCTTTCAGTGGTTGATGGCGTTCATCGAATGCTTGATGAAACTTCGACAACCATGTCGATCCTGAGCGGTTACCTGAGCAACCCCAAATATAAGTAGTTTAAATACATTATTAACATTCAGTTTTCGTTCCTCTTCTTCTTGTCCTTTATCTCATTTATTAAATTATCCCATATTTTTGTTCCTTACATGCTTGTTCCTTGTCGACCAGGCTTCATTCCTTTTGACTTTTTGTATTTTATTTAATTTTTTGGCCATATTTTATCTGATTACATTTTCATATTTATACGTAAGAGTTGAGAATGGCGAGGATCTCACACAATCTCGCACATTGCCAATTGTACAATAATTTGAGTCCATATAGATTAATATTAATCCTACTTTTTATGCTATTAATATTTGTCTTATCTAAATGTTTATTTTTCAACTTACCGAATTATGATGCTCATGGAAACTGGTTGCTATGATGAATGATAAAACAGTATGGAAGTTCCTATTTATAGTGGCTGGATGAAAGTCAATACTGAGCGGTTACCTGAGCAACAGACAGTTCTTTTCAACAAAAACTTCTCCATCCATTTTTTATCTTTTTTAGCATTTCTTTGTTAACTTTTTTTTTTGGGGAGTGTTCCATAATTTTCTTACTATTAATATCTCTTGATCTCTCTGATATTTTTTGTGAGTTTCTTCACATAATTTACTTATTTGATTGCTTTGCTCATTAAATTATGTTAATAGAGTGCTCTCCTTCTCCCTCTTCACGTTTCCTCTTCAAGAATATTTATTGAAGTTTTTCCGCAAGGGTTCAATCCATTCATTTCTTATAAAATTGCATCATTCTTTTTCCTGTCTTGTTTTCTTTACTATGCTGCTGCTCTAGCCGTCTCTGTCTAGGTTTTTATAAATATTTCTTATGTAAGAAAATGGTTGCGTAGTGGGTATGTGATTGCCTCTTCTTTCAGCTACAAGGGCTTTAGATCTGAGGATCAATTTCTTGCTGGCTTTGTTCTGGAGGCATATATGAATTTTGCGTCCAAACGTCTTGGGAGATAATCTTTGTCCGGATTAGTTGTCTTCCGCTTACTTCTTCTCTGGGCTCCCATACCTTGGATACATTTTAGTTTTATAAGAAAAAAAAAACTTGCAATTTTTATAATGGTCCTTCGTTTTGATATTTTGATGGATTAGCTGTTTTACTGCTTTTGCATATCTTATCTTGTAAGGTACTTTTTGTCTATCCATTTCTCTCGCCTATTCTTTCTGTAAGGTACATCTCTTTATAGTCTTGCATTTGATATAATTTCAGTCTTGAAATATATTTATTAAAAAAAAAAAACTATAACAAGGGGTTCAATCCATTCACATTTCTTATAAAATTGCATCATTCTTTTTTCTGTCTTGTTTTCTTTACTATGCTGCTCTAGCCGTCTCTGTCTAGGTTTTTATAAATATTCTTTATGTAAGAAAATGGTTGCGTTGTGGGTATGTGATTGCCTCTTCTTTCAGCTACAAGGGCTTTAGATCTGAGGATCAATTTCTTGCTGGCTTTGTTCTGGAGGCATATATGAATTTTGCGTCCAAAGGTCTTGGGAGATAATCTTTGTCCAGATTAGATGTCTTCCGCTTACTTCTTCTCTGGGCTCCCATACCTTGGATACATTTTAGTTTTATAAGAAAAAAAAACTTGCAATTTTTATAATGGTCCTTCGTTTTGATATTTTGATGGATTAGCTGTTTTACTGTTTTTGCATATCTTATCTTGTAAGGTACTTTTTGTCTATCCATTTCTCTCGCCTATTCTTCCTGTAAGGTACATCTCTTTATAGTCTTGCATTTGATATAATTTCAGTCTTGAAATATATTTATTAAAAAAAAAAACTATACCATTCCAGGTCATGGATCCTCATACCAAACGTGCCCTAACAACATTCAACTATTGACTTGTGCGAGTAAAATTGGAATTCAAAAAAAATAAATCCAAAATATATTGTTGATACTGTACACAGCTTACACTTTTGTCTGTTTGAGTGCTTGTTGAATTAAATTCCCATTTTTATTAGTCATTTGATATATCTATACTGATGGCTTGCTTGTTAAAAACATGCAGTTTGACTCGGATGATACATATAATGTTCTGTTATATGGTGGTGGTGCGTTGGTTGCAGTGTGGTTTTCATCGGTCATTGTCAGCACCATTGATTCTATTCCATTGGTGTGTACTTGTTATTATTTTATGTTAATTGTTTTTGTTCCTTAGTATTATGAACAAGGTTTAATTTCTTGTCTGGTAAATTGATTGTTGTTCAATGTAATGAAATTAGTTTCCCAAGCTGATGGAAGTTGTGGGCCTTGGCTACACATTCTGGTTCAGCTATCGGTATCTAATCTTTAAGGTACTTAGAAATTGTGTTGGATTTAGAATTGACCCTCCATTGTTTGAGGACTCGTACTAATTAGTTTCTGTCGACTTGCAGAAAAATAGGGAAGAGTTGGCTACTAAAATTGAAGAGCTTAAGCAACAGGTTATTGGATCAGATGATGATTGATAAAGAGCAGTCACTAGATCTTGCTCTGTTTTCTAGTGAAGGCAATATATGTTTCTTTTTCGGTCGCCATAGAAATGTAGACTGGTTATACATTTGACATGTGAGTAAATATGTTTAATTTTTCTACCCGCGTGTACTTGGTCTTTTCTCTTTTGTTATTCTCTTGTT